>NW_012267262.1:15794307-15800274 GCF_000151885.1 Dipodomys ordii
GTCGGTATAATTTGTGGAGGGGAAGGGGAAAAACAAGTTGTTTAAATAAGGATACAGGTGGACCTGTTGCAACAATGAGAAGTACAAGTTGTCATATCGAAACCAACTTTACAACTTGGGGGGGGGGGAGGATTGGGTGGGGAGAGTGGGAGGATGGGAAGGGATGGGAAGGGTAAACAAAGGAGGAGGTTACAATGCTTGATAAGAAATGTGCTCACTATCTTGCCCATGTAATTGTAACCCCTCTGTACAGTATTTTCACAATAGAAAAAAAAAAGAAAATGAAAAAGAGAAAAAAAAAGAACTAAACAGAAAATAAGACCCAATGCCACAAGGAAAAGATGTAAATAGAAATAGACTATAAGATGAGATGTCAAGAATAGCAAACAAGGACTTTAAGAATTTAAGTAGGAAGATAAATATCATGAATAAACAGATAAGGAAATACATCACAGAAATTGAGAAACTATAGAACTGAAAAACCTAGCATCCAAAAAAGAAATAACAATAAATTACAGAAAGGGATAAAGACTAAGAACAAAGTATCAGTTAACATAAAAACAGAGAATTAAATTTTGAATCTGAAGAATAGAAAGAATTAAATTAAATGGTTAAATTACCTGTGAGAAAACACAAGGTTATCATATGTGTACATGGAAAGAGACAGAAAAAATAAAGAGATGCTAAATAAATAAAAACATAATAAAAACTAATGTCCAACATTGTCCACAAAAAAAACCATTTCCTTCTCTTCCTTTCTTTGTTTTTAAATAAGACTGTGTCATCTAAACATACCAAGATAACTTTCTTTACACTTTAAGTTATGTTTGTAGTTCCATTTATTTAGCCTGTGTCATTTTTGCTAATACAAAATATCATTCTAAGTGGTACTTTTACTAAGGTTTTAACTATCTCACAAAATACTTCCTAGAAAAACATAAACATATGTATGTATGCACATACACACACATATATATATGCTTATATCTCACAAAATACTTCCTAGAAAAACATAAACATATTTATATATGCACATACACACACATATATTTGCTTATACCTATAACTATATAAACATATAAAACTATGCAATACATAAACCTATACATAGAAATAAAAACTATATATGGATAGACAGGAAGAAAGAAAAAAGAAAGAAAGAAAGAAAGAAAGAAAGAAAGAAAGAAAGAAAGAAAGAAAGAAAGGAAGGAAGGAAGGAAGGAAGGAAGGAAGGAAAGGAAGGAAGGAAGGAAGGAAGGAAGGAAGGAAGGAAGGAAGGAAGGAAGGAAGGAAGGAAGATTAATGAGAAGAGCTAGGCACTGGTGGCTGATGCGTAAGATCTGAGGATCAGGGTTGGAAGTTAGTTCTTAGAATAGTCCCCATGAGATCCTTTTTATTTCATTTTTTGTCAGTTGTGGGGCTTGAACTCTGAGTCTGGGTGCTTTCTCTTAGCCCTTCAGCTCTAGGCTAACTCTCTACCACTTGAGCCAAAGCACCATGTCGAGTGCGCTGGTGGTTTATTGGAAATAAGAGTCTCATAGACTTTCCTGCCTGGGCTGGCTTTGAACAGTGATCCTCAAAGGATTGTTTAAACATTGATTTCATTAATTCTCATGCATAACCAGCTATCATACTACTAAGCAGTTATGCCATTGTATCAAAAGGAATGTCAGGTTCTGAAATAAAATTAGAAATTATCTTTATATATTTTTTATTTTAAAATATATTTTATTATTTATTTATACAAAGGAATTACCATTCAACAAAGCAGTTTATGAATACAATTCATTTTGATATTATTCCATTGACAACCACACAAGGTTGAGTTTCAATTTATCCCAGCTTAAGTTTCAGAAGTCTTGATGAAGCCAGAGACTTCTCGATATTTCATTTTGAATTTAACATACCATTTAAAAGAAAAAAATAAATAATTCCTTAGTTTTCTCTTTAAATATCATGGTTGTAAACTGTTGCTCAAAAGTGTCTAACAGGAATAACTCAGAAGGCTAATTATTCTGTGAGGGTTGCTGGAAAGCTACTTCAAAAGTGAATGCAATGCAAATTAACAGATTGAAAGATAGTGCAAGCCCTCTTTTTATGTTTTTTTATTGTAAAAATACTGTACAGAGTGGATACAGTTACATGGGTAAGGTAATGAGTTAATTTCTTATTGAGCATTGTTACCTCCTCCTTTGTTTTTCCCCTACCATCCCTTCCCTCCTCTTCTCCCTCCCCCCTCAAGTTGTAAAGTTCATTTTCAATATAGTGCCTTGTATATCTCATTGTTACAATGTCAACCTGTATCCTTAATTCAGCATTTTGTTATTTCCCTTACCCTCCCCAAATTTTAACCA
This sequence comes from Dipodomys ordii, assembly GCF_000151885.1. Taxonomy (NCBI): domain Eukaryota; kingdom Metazoa; phylum Chordata; class Mammalia; order Rodentia; family Heteromyidae; genus Dipodomys; species Dipodomys ordii. The sequence continues at coordinate 15,796,662 of NW_012267262.1, forward strand.
TTGTATCCTTGAAGTGGCTCCATGTAGATCTACAGGTAAAACATATTAGACTGGATTTTCCTCATTCCTTTTTGGTCTGAATCTTCTGTACTGTTTGATCATAATTCTACATTTCACAAATTTGCATTCACACAGATAAAAACAACTGTATTTAAATAACTGAACTCAAAACAATGTTATTTTCTGCCTTATTCAAAGGAAAATCTACAGTCCTTCATTTCAGTTTTAAACTTGTCGGTAGCATTGAATGCCACATAGGTTTCATTTTTATTTTTCATATCTGGCAAGACTTTCAAGCTGGACAAATCTATCTGTGCTATTCCCTGTTTGCTACTTTCAGAACCGAAATAACCCTTGTCTATTGGATAGAGTCACACCAAAGTGCAGATTGGTTCCACTTAGAATTTTTATTACCAAGCATAAACACAATCTCAACAAGGTCCAGCAATTCCTCTATATTTCTCAGGTTTATTTGCTGTATTACATCTCATGACTACTTTAGACTCTGACAACTATAAAAAATTTAAAAAGCTACTTTCCCAATTCTTTGGTTTATTTCAGGAAATCAGTTTCTCCTTTGGACTCCATTTCCCCTTCCTCACTTCTTGAATGGCAATACCTTTGTGTGACCATACTGATTATGTAAGATCCCTTTAAAATTCAATTTCTCAGTTCTATCTTACCAGATTTAATAGGCCCTTTCACTCCATATTTATTCACCGTCATATTTATACACTTTTTTAAATTTGCAGATAAAGTTTATAAGGCAGTATTTACACTAGTATCTCTTTCTCACATATTGGGCCACACTGAACAGAAAACACTTGTGGAAAAATTTTCCTTTCAATATGCAACTCCTTGAGTTCTTAGCTGCATTTGGTGTCACTGCTAACTCTTTGCTATTAGAAAGGCTCATATTTTGCATTATATAATCAATACTGCCTTTATTTCTTTCTCTTCTCTTTCCATGGTTAAATTTTTTCATGATTCAGGGATAGGCTCTCATCTCTTTACACTGTATACTTTCACTAAGCAATCTCATTCTCTGCAGGATTTAAATCCCATTCAGTGTGTAATGCAAAATAAACAAAACCTATTCTCTCTCCTACCTGTTTTTCTACCTCTGCCTAGATATTTTAAAGGCATATTGACATTATTATATCTAAATTGAACTCATGGACTTGCACAAGAAATCCAATACTATTACAGTGTTGCTATCTTTGGAATAGTTTAGACATATATTCAAGATACAGAATCCAGAAATGTATAAGCTTTCAATTTTTTTTCACTCAATGTACATGATAATTCAGTATTTAGATTTTAGCAGGGTCCTCAAAGTAGCTTTGTCTGAATCACCTTCCTAACTAGATTTCTTGATTGCAGCCACTGAAAAATTTTAAGTACAATGTTATGCCATGTTCTGTTAAATATTCCAATGACTTTCTATTGTGTTTAGAGTAGAGACTTTTTCCAGACACGACTTTTTCATTCTTTGGCTTTGATGTCATATGGTTCTACTTTTTTGTATTCTCTTTTTAAAAGCTGATGGGTTTCTTCAAATTTTGAAAGTGTGCTATAGGCTAATATACGCATAGCTGAGCTAGAAATGAGCAATTTTGCTACTGCATGAAATACTCAGCATTTTATTTTGAGAACACACTAAGATTCTATATAATGGTGATATTTCTATGCCACGGTATTGCCTTTTCTACTATCGAAATGTTCTTTGTAAGTTTTGAGACTCTGCACTTTTACTTACAGCATACCCCTAACCCAGCCCTGACACAATCTGTATTCTTGTTGTATTAGGATTAATTTCCAGCCCAGGAAGGAAAGTCTGTGAGACTCTGATGCCCAGTTAACCATACACACACAGAACATGGAAATGGAGCTGTGGCTAAAGTGGTAGAGTGCTAACCTTGAGCACAAAGAAGCTCAGAGACAGTGCCCAGTCCCTGTGTTCAAACCCTGGGCATGGCCACTCACACACACACACACACACACACACACACACACACACACACACATGCACGCACGCACACAGAAGGTAAAATGTGGGAGAAAGTGAGAGTAAGTAAAAGGTCAATTACAATACTATATATGACTATTGAATTACTATGGTAGAAATTTTTGAACAGCAAATATACTTAAAAATACAAATGACACAGATTCGATTGTGTAAAATGGTTCATTCTGGGATAAGGGTACTAATAGGAGAGGGAGGGCAAAGAGGTCTGGTGAAGCAAGGTAAATACTGTAGGATAATAATATGCATGTACATTTATTTAAAAATGGAACAGTCAAGCTTCATGAGATTGCCTAGGAAGGGAGAAGAAGGATGAGTGGGTGGCAGAGGATGGATCTGATCATAGTTCATTGTATACATAGATGAGTATATCACAATGAAACTTCCCAGAACAATGAAGTGATACAAATAAATAATGGGGGGAAAAGTAAGACAAGTGAAAAAAAAACATGGGTTAAAGGTCTTGGGAAGACACTTCTCTAAAGAGTACATACAAGTGGTCAATTGAAATGTGAAAAGTATTTGATGTTAGTACGAGGGAAGTGAACAAGAGAATCACAGTGAGATGATTCTCCACGCCAGTTAGAATGCCCATTTTTAAACCAGATTTTAAAAAAATGGTGCAGCCAAGGATACAGAGGAAAAAGAACTCAATGACTGCTGGTGGTGATGTAAATTAGTATAGACATTATGGAAAAGAATATGGAGATTCCTCAAAAAACTAAAAATGTAACAACCATATGGTCCAGAAATTCCACAACCACAAAAAAATATTGGCCCATTGAAGAGACACCTGCATTTTTTAGTTTATTATAGCACTATTCAGAAGAGCCAGGACATGAAGTTAGCCTGTCAGTCAAGACTGAATGGACAAAGAAAAGACACATGCAAAAAACACACATGGAATATAACACTGTGAAGCCGTTAAAGGATGAGAGAAGCACATGAAAATTTGATAATGAAACTTGTAACATTGCACAATTCATACATGCTAATCAGAAAGTTGAAATTATGTCTTTTGTCACAACATAGATCATGTTAAGTGAAATAAGACAGACACAGAAAACAACACAAGATCTCACCCATATGTGGACTCTTTTTTAAAAAAGTTATTTTATGGAAGCAGAGAGAAGAATAGTAGCTATAAAATACTGAGGAAGGATAGTAAGGACCGGCAATGGGGGATATTTGAGGACAATGTGTCTTAGAGGACAGGAATAAGTTCTGATGTTCAATGACACAATGAAGTAAGCATAGTTAACAATATTGCATGGTAGATCTTAAAAGAGCTGGAAGACAGAATCTCAAGAATCAAGAAATGATCAAACTCAAGGTGATGGATGAGCTAATCATGTCTTAATCATTACTAATACAGAATAGAATGTACCTCATAAATATTTACAACTTACCCACCAATGGATGAAATTAATTAAAAATAAAACCAATGTTGACTTGTTGTTTGCCTTAATTTTAAGATGCTTCTAAATAAATTATTGAAAGTTCAGATGGTTTGGCTTTAAAATTTATTCATTTCCTAACAAATGGAGTTGTGATATATATATATATATATATATATATATATATATA
>NW_012267262.1:15801015-15802671 GCF_000151885.1 Dipodomys ordii
AATACCATACAGAGGGGTTACAATTACATGAGCAAGGTAATGAGTACATTTCTTATCAAGCATTGTTGCCTCCTCCTTTGTTTTTCCCCTACCATACCTGCCCTCCTATCTCCACGACTACACCCGCCCCCTCTCCACCAAAGTTGTAAAGTTCATTTTTCAATCTTAGAAAGATATTTGTACTATTTTTAAGGGAAGAGAGTGATATATCTTTTATTCAACACTGGCAACATAATCTCAGTCAAATATTAAAACATTATCAGTCATGACTAGAGCATATGAGTGTAGCCAAGAGGAAACTGCTTTTAATAACACAAATGTTTAGACTGTCAACCATCAAAGTTTTGACATCTGGACAGGAGAGAACTCGTAAATGATATGATAATAGTGCCAATGAAATTAACTGTGCACTAGCATATCAGTTCAAACTTTCCAACAAAACAAATTTTATAAAAGTAACTAAACTGTACTGATAGATTATCATTTTAGAACGAAGGCATTTTATCTGCAAAGCACATTATGCAAAAACATTGGTGAATGAGTGTTCTTACTTCATAATAGATGAAAATTATTGGTGGGCCATGACTTTCTGGAGGTTGATTTTCTCTTAACCCACACTATATCAATTGATGCGGTATTCAATGATATAATTGTTGTATTCAATACATTTAATAATTTTGATGATTAAAGGAAAAGATTCATTGGGATTAGAAATCAGTAGAGTAATAAATTAATTCTTCCCTCTAAATTAATATACATTGAGTTGCTTTGAGACAAAAATTATTTATATAGGATACATACATCATCATTATATAGATTTCAAATATAATTTCTGTGTGTTTGAATGCAATATTCATTAGCTATGCATAATTTCTTCATTCATATTTATTCACATATTTATTATGTACTTACATCTTTATTTAGTTGTTTTGGCATCTTTATTTTCTAAGGTACTACAATTTATCCCATTATCTCTCAAGAAAATGAAATGAGAGATAATTTCAATAAAACTTAAAAAACATTTCCTTCTCATCAAAACAGAACTTAGAAAATGGGAAAAACTTCCATGCTCCTGGATTGGAAAGATTAACACCATGAAAATGGCAATACTTCCCAAGGCTATCTACAAATTCAATGCGATACCTATCAATATTCCAACCTCATGCTTCAAGAAAATAGAAGAGGCAATCCAAAAATTCATATGGAACAATAAAAGACCCCGAATAACAAAAACGCTCCTCAACAGAAAGAACATTGCTGGAGGAATATCAATACCAAATTTCAAACTCTACTATAAAGCCATAGTAATCGAAACAGCTTGGTAATGGCACAAGAACAGACCTCAGGACCAATGGAATAGAATTGAAAACCCAGAAATGAACCTACACACCTATAGCCATCTATTCTTCGATAAGGGAGCTAAAAAAAACAGAATGGAAGAAAGACAGCCTCTTCAGTAAACGGGGCTGGCAAAACTGGTTAACTACTTGTAGAAAACTAAAGATAGACCCTTATCTATCACCCTGCATCAGAATCAACTCCAAATGGATCAAATACCTCAGAGTCAAAGCAGACACTCTGAAAACATTACAGGATGGAATAGGAGAAACCCTAGGTCTCCTTGCCGCAGGCCGAAATTTTCTTAATAGAGACCCG
>NW_012267262.1:15809796-16099010 GCF_000151885.1 Dipodomys ordii
AGAGAGAGAGAGAGAGAGAGAGAGAGAGAGAGAGAGAGAGAGAAAGAGCACATTTTCTTGATCCATTCATCATCTGGGTTGGTTCCATATCTTAGCTATGATCAATAATTCTGCAATAAACATAGTTGTGCTGGTAGTTTTATATAGCCTTGTTTGTGATCATTTGGGTAAATGCCCAGAAGGGGCCAGTAGAAACATGAAGAAATGCTCACCTTCTCTGGCCATAAAAGAAATGCAAATCAAAACAACACTGAATTTAAAAAAAATCACTGAGATTCCAGCTCACCCCAGTTAGAATGGCTATAATAAAAAAAAATCTAATAATGGCAGATGCTGAAGGGGATGTGACCAAAAGGGAATCCTACTGTATTGTTGGTAGGAGTGTAAACTTGTCCAACCACTTTGGAAAGCAGTATGGAGGTTCCTCAAAAGACTACACAGAGTTGGTTCCCCTGTGACCCAGCAATACCCCTTCTGGGCTGAAAGGCTCAAAAGCCTTGTATGTATGACCATATAAGATGATACTAAGTGAAATGAACTCCAAGATATGGACACAAGAGGTCTGTCTTTATCGTTACTGTTTTAAATGTACTATGTAATTTTATTTTTTGTTGTTGTTTCCTTTGTATGTTCTTTCCCTTATGGCATATCCCCTGTAGCCACTGTACTTGATTTTGGTACCCTGAATTTTGTATATACATTTGTCTAATCTGGGGAGGGGTAGGGAAATAACAAAACACTGAAGAAAGGACACAGGATGACCCATTGCAATAAGTATACCCACAGAACAGTATATTGGAAACTAACTTTACAACTTTGGGGTGGAGGGGTGGGAGGTTTGGGTGGGCTGGTAAGGAGTGTGGGAGGTAGGGGAGGAAAGGGATAGTCTGTTAACAACAAGAGAAAGGGTAACAATGATAGACAAGTAATGTACTCATTGCCTTACTCATGTAACTGTTACCCTTCTGTACAGCACCTTTATAATAAAATAAAAAATCAAGACAAAATATTCATAAGTTCAAAAGAAAAAAAATAGGTGAAATGAAAATTCCACACTGATAAGCTAATGCATTCATTAGAGCTGAATGAAACCAATAAAGAAGCCTAACAAACCAAAAGAAAATTTATAGTTAAGTAAGATGTAAAATGTTATCCCTAAAAACTAAATCATTTTCAAAAACACAAGCATATGGTACTTCAGTATTTCTTAATGTTATCTTATTTGTAAATTGATCTCTCTTTTATTTCATTGAATATATTTTTAATGTCTTTGGCACTTTATTTTTATTTTTTGTCAGTCATGGGCCTTGAACTGTCAGCCAGGGCATTGTCCCTGAGCTCTTCAGCTCAAGGCTAGCATTCTGACACTTGAGCCACAGTACCACACCCCGTTTTCTGGTGGCTAATTGGAGATAAGAGTCTTGTGGACTTTTCTGCTGGGCTGGCTTTGAACCTTGATCCTCAGATCTCAGCCTCCTGAGTAGCTAGGGTTAGAGTCATGAGGCACCGGCATCCAGCTTTGGCACTCAACTTCTTCTTTATATGTCCAATTGAATAAGATTTTCAGAAAAGGGCACTAATTAGAAAAAAATTCTCAAGGAACATATATTTATTAGAATTGTATCCAATCATAAATGAAGATCAGAAATCTTCATTTCAAGCTCTGAATTATTGTGATATGTACTGCCCAGACTTTCTTTGATGGTGTGAGTATCTCTCTGTATTTGTCTTTCTCTCTTTCTTTCCCCTCTACCCTCTCTCTCTCTTTTTCACTCTTTCACACCCTCTTCCAGGTCCTGGGGTTTGAGCTCAGGGTCATGGCACTCTCTCTGAATTTTTCTATTCAAGGCTACTACTCTACCACTTGAGCTACAGCTCAACTTCTGGCTTTGTGGTAATTAATTGGAGATTAGAGTTGTAGGGACTTTTTGCTCAGACTGGCTTTGCATTGTGATCCTCAGATATCAGCCCCCCTCAGTAGCTATGATTACAGGTGTAACTACTTGTGCCCACAACCTTTCTGAAGTGATGGGTGGTATACTATGAGCCTACTAAAAATTCCTCTTTTCAACTAATATTGTTTTTTTAAACTAGTTTTTATTAGAAACCGACTGTTCCTGCCCATATTGGGAAAACAAACAAACCTGACCACATAAAACAAAAGGACTCGGTGTGTGCAGTTCCCTTGGGGGTTTTGGCAAAGATAATGCACTTGCTGATTTTAAATAACACACAATTATCCCTCACAGTTCTGGAGGCCGGAGGGTGAATTGAGCTTCACTGCAAATCCCAAGATTTAAGCAAGGCTAAGAACACACTAAGTCATTTAAGGAGAAAAAGGCACCTGGTTTCTTCCAGAATGCTGTGTCTGGGGTTGTTCCTTTGCTTTCGAAGTCTCCTGACCTTCTCTGCTTCTGCTAGATCAGATTTTCATTTGACCCCGCTCAGATGGATCCTATGATTTCAGTTAAAGTTCAGCTTTATTATCTGGGGTAGTTCATCATGAGATCCTTAAATACAAAGTAAAAAGACACTCTTTTGTTGTTGTTGTTGAAGAAAACATGTAGACTCTTCATGTACTAGGAATTAACAGACCTTTTAGTTAGTCTACCCCAAATGGTCTTTAAGAAATAGGTTGAAAAGTAAAATAAAGCTTCATTGTCAAGTGGAACATATTAATGAGGCCTGAGCTTAGCAGGTACAGAACAGTTTTAGAATAGAAAAAAATTATATTTACAAGGAATTTAAGAACAAGAAGAAGGAATTCTGCCTTCATCTCAGGTTAGTCACACACACACACACACACACACACACACACACATACACACACAATCTCTAAATGTAGACATTTAAGGGTAGTAATTGGTAGGAATACTATTTCACTTTCATATTTCATATATTAGTTACGTATATAGTTTCAATTATAATATTAGAATTGCATTGATTTTAATACAGTTTTTTACTTTACAAATTCTTTAAGGGAGAGGAGAAGACAAATAAAATCCTCATTTTTTCAAACCAAACCATTAATCCCTGAAAAATAAGTGATGTGTTCAAAACCACACAACCCATGCAACTTTCCTGAGTCTTCTGATGATGTTCTAAGAGATTCCCCTTACATCTTAGCACACATAGCTTCGACACTCCTCTGAATTTCCTGCCTTCTCACAAAACTTCAACGGTAGGGAAGAAAATGTCACAAATGACACACTGAACATCTTATATATGACATAGTGATTTTTAGAGTCAAGGAAAAGGCATCAGGTCATCTGTGAGGTTGCAACGGTAGAAGTGGTCAAAGCTATCAATATGTCTTTTTACATTTTACAGTTTAGAGCATTACTTTTCTCTTGGAGAGGGAGTAGAATTACTGGTCTACATGATTCACAGAAGGTCTCTTGGTCCTTCAGAATTTCTCAGAACCTAGCAACTTTATTTCACATTTCTAGCACTTATATGGAGGCACATATATGCCTCATACAAGTGCCAAACTGTATGACAAGGATGTGTGATTTTAGAAGTAGAAAAACATAATAGAATGCTACCAGTCCTTCTTCACTGGAATAAAATACTACCTCTGAACAGATAATGTTGAAGGCAATTTTTGAGCGGAATTAGGTCACTCTCTCTATGCAAAATGTCATTTCTGCTTAACACGTTCTACTTCTTTTCTTTGAGCATGTATATTTCTCGACTAACTTTGGAAATTAGAAGTACAATAGCACAGGAGACACGGTTGCTAATATGTTATTCTCCCATCATTTTCTATAGCTGATTAACAGGAGAAAAGTAAAAGGTTAATTTTCTAATTACATACTCCCCTCAGGTAAATTATACATGTTATCATATTCATTGACACACTATAATAGGCACTTTAGGGAAAACAATTTTTTTCTCTCTCAAGCTAAGAACAATCAAAGGTATATTTTTAGGAAGTAGGCAGCAAGCAAACCAGTGAAAAGACCTGCCTGTAACAAAATTGTGATCATGAGCAGTTTTGAACCCGGAAACAATATATGGTATTTTCAAATTACTCAGTTCATCCATATAAGGTAATAAAGTTTGCCTAGTTTATTCGAGTTTGGTGCCTGGATATCAGTTACTAAATATTATTATGTATCTAAGCACTGATTTCTTCATTGATAAGTAGAAATAATCATTTGTGAGGATAAAATTAGTTCCTGAAATATGATGAGTGTATATGGTAAGTCATGCATTGTCTGTCACAACTTCAGACTCTCAGTGCATTTCACTGTGATAATGAGTCATGGGAGAAATCAAAAGTGGGAATTAGTTATATGTGTTACATGCTTCCTTAATTAGAAGTGTCTGGATGAAGAGAATCTTCCTAGACTAGTTTCTAATTGAGATATCCTTTGTGAAGAAAGGGTGTAAGTTTTAGAGATAATCTCCTGATTTTTTTTAAATTTCTGAGTTTCTAGAATCTATTTTAAGTTTTATTGGCATGCAAGATATGCTCATGCTTCAGTATACATCAAAATGTAATGAACATACAAGATGTGCTTATGTGTAGTAAATATTTTTATGAGCTTGGACATCTGTACACATCTGTGACAGCACCAACCCAACTGGGTATTAATGTCTATACATTGCCATCCCAAACTTCCATATGTTCTTCTGGTGTTTACTTTATGCTTGTGAATGTTTGTGCTTTTTAAATCATGTGTATGCTTTTCACAACACTTAAATTTATAGGGCCATTGAAAATAATATCTGTCTTATATATTTAAGTTACAGAACTCATTTTGTTAAACATAACTACTCTTCTAGATGATTTATCCTATATAATCATGAGTTTATATACATGAAGCAGTGGCTACTCCCCAACCCCAGGATCCTGTCAACCACTAGTATTTTCTACGGTCTTCAGGGGCAAGTGAAAAAGTTTCTTGACATTAAACTTGGGCAAAGTCCAAATGCCCTACAGCAAATGCATAGATAAAGAAAATATATTAATGTAATATAATATATATACATTATGCTGAATGAAATAAACTAATCAGATAAACAAACTAATAAAAATACATGCTTCAACTCTTGTGAGGCATCTAAAATAGGCAAGTTCATAAAAAATAAAATTATTTCAGCTAAAAAGAACTAAATGGAATATGGCTAGTATAAGATTGCTTAAGAAATTTGGAGACATTAAAATTGGGAAGCTAAACAACTTTCCTGACTTAGTAGTATTTTTTTTGTTGGTTGTGAGGCCTGAACTCTGGGCCTGGGCACTGTCTCTCAGCAGTTCAGCTCAAGGCTGGCGCTCTACCACTTGAGCCACAACACCACTTCCTGCTTTTATCTGCTTATGTGGTGCTAAGGAATCGAACCAAGGGCCTCATGGTTGCAAGGCAAGCACTCTACCACTGAGCCACCTTCCCAGTCCCTTAGTAGTACTTTTTAACTTTAGCTTCCACCACAGAAGGACCATATACACAGATGTAACATATTTTGCATATTATAGTAGCATTGTTTCACTACTATTTTTAACCTTAGTAGATGTTATAGTGAATTGTTACCTGGCATTGGTCTGGGCATACTAACAGAAAAGCTGCTTATCCATCCCAAGAGCATGACTTATTCTCATTTCATGCTTTTTTTGGGGGGGGAGGGGAATGGGAGGTGCTAGTACCAGGGCTTTAACTGAGGTCATTGTACCATTGCCCTTGGCTAGTACACTGCAATTTGAGTCATATCTCCAGTTTGACATTTAGCTGGTTAATTGGAGTAGACGTCTCAAGGACTTTTCTTTCTGGTTCTATGGATCTCAGCCTCTTGAGTAGTTAGGATTACAGGCATAAAGCCACCAGCACCCAATCAAGCAAACATGCTTATACAATACACTTTTCTGCATTTTTAGATGGAGTAAGTTCATCAGTAGCAGAAATAATGTAGTGTAATGACAATACTATGGGTTTAAAACAAGATTTGGTTTTAAGCCTATCTTTCTAATCACAGAGATGTTTCTTAAAGATTAATCTGGAGATAATGCCTGGTATACTGGAGAAGTATTACAAATAATAAATGCTAGCAGGTTTAAAGGTACTTGTGGCAATGCCTAAAAGAACTGCAGCCATTAAACAAATAGAACTTTGATATTCAATAAGCAATGAAAACTTTGCTGCTGGGAGAGATTCATGAGTATGGCCTATCACACAATAGTTGACTGGGTGGACATCTTAACATTATACTCAGCCAGTGAAGATTACATTAGTCCAGAGTACCTGAGTATTGCAGAAGGCAGCAGTGTGGATAAGCAGGGTGGTTGGAACAGGCTTTATAATAAAAAAGAGAGAGGTATCTTTAGTATTTGTGATATCTTGATTGATTTATTAGGATAATGTCCTGGGCTGGAAGTCAACACACCTGTCATGCAAAGATGAGCCATTTCATAACTAAGTATTGCTTGTACTCTATTGATAGGGTAAAAATAAAGAGAAGAATTGGAAGTTTTAGGCTGTCCTTATTTCGCAAATGTCAAAGCAATGCATACTATTTTATCTTAGTTTTAGGAAAAATGCTTCTTCTATCTACGAAATTCAGTAATCGAACATCTATTAAAACCAAGTTCATTTATTACTCACCATAGCCAAAGTATTAATCAACTCAGATGCCTCTCAATGGATGAATGGATTAAAGAAACAAGATATGTATCTGTGTGAAATACGATATTCTATATTTATATGTTACATATAAAATATGTTATATATCATATAAAATACATACCATATATGTGTTATATGTGATATTCATGATATATCATATCATATGAATGGTATATAAATATATCTATACATATGTATACATGGGCATATGTGTATAGATGCATATATATTTATATACATATATATGTGTAGATGCATATGCCGTGGACCAGCTCTGTCGGGACAACAGAGGACACCTAGTGGAGGAACTGGAATAGGTGGGGAGATGGCAAACAGACAACTCACACACAAGAGGAATGGATGCCGAGTGCGATTTAATGCAGAGGATAACAAGCTTTTATAGCAAAAGTCTCCATGAGAAAGGGCAAAAGGTTACACAATCTTGCTGCAAGGCTTCGTTTTTGGGTGGTCACCAGCTGGTCGCCTGATCTTGTCTTTTGGATGACTAGCTATGACGATAGGCACTTGTTTTCGGCTTTACCTCTATTTTTAAGAAATACAATGAGTTTCAATGTTTATCACCAATTAACCATTAACCAGAGCATATGGGCAAGGTGCTGAACAGAAAGGCATGAACTCTAGTACTTCATAGTTACTTTTGTTTAGTTTTGTACTTTATACGTTTTAAATCTTTTCTAAGCAATTGTGCTTACAGGGTTCCCAATTTGTGGCCAAAAATCATGATATTCAGTATACTTAGTTAAATCTGGCCATATATCAAATTTAAGCTCATAGTGTCTTTTCTGTAACCCTTTCACATAATGGTTTACTCTTTTCTATAGAGGCCTTAACTGTCTCATAAGATCTTTCTTGTTCCTTCTTTAATAGTAAGTATCAAGAAGACCTAGATCTAGCAAGTCTCTCAGTAAATGAAAGAGAGTAACTGGAAGTTCTTTCTCCTAAGCAGTTTTCCCAACGGTTGCCATCCTTATCATATACACCTGTAAAAGGCTATGGATCTGGGGGAAGTCTCTGGGGTCCTCTAGATAATGGAGGATCCCACCATTTTCCTCTGATAAGCCATTGCCACCTTTCATCTACCAACTTTTTAGGAATCTTATTTAGCTTTTGGTCTAAATATCCCTCTACATCTTTCTTATCTACAGGATATCTATATGAATCTATTGTATATGCTTTAGGATTAATGGAAAGTCTCCAGTAGCCATACACTCTTTCTGTTCTAGCCGTGCCTACAGCTTCTTGTAAATCTCTTACAAACAATTCCTTTTGCTGAAGTGACGTCATGAAACCCCCAATACTTTTATATTTACTTATGACTTGTCTACTAGCCTCCACAAGAGGGGCTTTCAGGGTAGCATTTAACTCTGGTGAGTTAGTCATATTCTTAAAACACTCAGCAGATGTTGGAGTAATCAACACTTTTAAGAAAGAGCCTTGAATAAGGGAACGTTGAGCATGAGTAAGTACAATAAGCAGCAGGAACAGTAAAACATTAATAGGCACTCCTATACAGCGAAGAAAAGAAAAACAGCAACACATCTTTCCCAGGGGCTTGCCAGCCTTTTCCAGGAGGTAGGCCTCTTTGAAGCCCCATTCTCTGAGGTAGACTTCGGTGAAGTCCCATTCTCAGAGATAGGCTTCTGTGAAGCCCCATTCTCAGGTCTGAAAGCAGGTTTCCCATGCTAAGCAGACTCCACTGGAGTAGGTGTGGCATGCATACATATCTATAGCTATACTTGTATACATGTGTGTATATATACATATGTGTATGTGTATACAAATACAAACATATACACATATATATGTATATGTATAAATACACATATATGCATCTATAACTTATACATATCAAGTTATATATGACTTGATGTATATCATATATATGCTATATAGCACACATATGTATATCATATACATACATGTACATATATGCATACATATGTCACATATGTATATACATATGTGTATGTAAAACACAAATATATCTAATGTGTTATATATATCATTATAAAATGGAATTTTACTTATCTTTTAGGTATGATAGCATGCCATTTGTAAAGAAATGGAAAGACTTTGAAAGATATATTAAGTGAATAAATCAAGCCCAGAGCAACAAAAGATTAATGCTTTCCTTGACATGTAGAAGCCAGATGTCAGTTATAAACTTACAAGTAAATACACTGGGTAGTATGCAAGTGTGTATATATATATATATGTGTGTGTGTGTGTGTGTGTGTGTGTGTGTGTGTGTTGGGGTTTTTTAATGCAGGTATAGAGAGATGATTATTTTCCGTTTGACAACCTGAACCAGGAAATGCAAGGGCCTGACAACCTATGTGGCATTTCAGATTCAAAGACAAGTACACAAGGAAGTTATAAGTATGAGCTGGATTTGTCTCCCCTGGACTCCTCCAAAGCCAATAAGAATAAGGGCTAACATGTTTAGTTACCAGCCTCTACTGTGAATTTTGTTGTTACTGAAATGTTGGTTCATTGTAAGTCATCTGACAGTAGTGTCTGATTTAAAAGAAAAAAAATTCACAAGTCCCCTAGTTCTACCAGCTTCATTCTGAAGAACGGTACAAGTTGTATTAACGGAAATAAAATATTCAAAGGAGAATTGAATAGTGTAATTCTTAGACCTGCCAAATCGAAGTTCAACAAAATAAGGAGGTATTTGTAAGTGTGGGGTGGGACTAAATGAAAAGGAGTAGACAAGTGTAGAAGAGAAGCAGGAAATAAGTCAGCCAAGAGTTGATTGCATAATTTTCAGAATTATGAACATTAAGGAAGAAATGAGTGTGGTGTTGAACAGATGCATTTTAGAAACAAACTGCTTTGTTAAAAGGTAAAAACAAAATTAAATAACCTAAAATTAAGACTAGAAGGGAATTGGTGGATTGGGAGCAGTGGATGAGAATGTTGAAAAGGTAACATTGATCAAGATGCACTGTATTCATAAACTGCTTTGGTGAAAGGCAACTCCTTTATATAACTACTTAAAGATAATAAAATATTTTTAAAAAAAACAAGAAATAGAAGCTGTTTCTTCTTTGTGTTCAGTGTATGAATACAAACAATAGGAAAATCCAATCATAGACTTCCAAGTTCTTAAGTATACTTTACAGAATATGTAGGGAGAAAAGAGTATCTTAAAATTCTCACTTTAAAATATTAAGGGATTAGAGATAATTTTTTTCTGAATTTCAAATAACTGGACTTAAGAAGATCAATAGATTGAACCTAAAGAAATGCAAAAATGAAATGTGCCTATAGAAGGAAAAGATATGGGAACAAACATGGCTGAATATTATAGATAAAATTTTTCAAAGTAAAATTGTAACTCAAAGGGTCATAAAGTTTAGTCACTTCAAAAGTAGACAAGATGTGATTAAATTAATAGCTGTCTAAATACTTGTGAGAGTTCTGTATCTCCATTATTCCTGTTCTCTGTTGCTACCCCAGACATAGAGCTGTTTGAATGTAGTTTGTTATGAAGATTGTATATTAATTAATGGCAAACAGATGCTTAGACCCCCAACACTGGCAGAGAAACTCGTTGTAAATGTGAGGGCCTTCTGAGAAAATCGCTGTTGGTTCAGATTGAAAAGAGGCATCAGACAATACCCTGTATAGCTTCCCCAATACCAAGAATATCACATGACATCTCCTTTTTAGTATAGAGAGGAAAGACAAAGAATCAGAAATACTCAATCAACTCAGTTCTGGTCAAGAACAAAACATTTAATTCAGAAATGATTTATACTTTTATTGACTTAAAGAGAAATGTACTTTTCTATCATCTTTACAAATGTTATTTTGTATTTCCAGTTAATTACCATAATTAGTCTCCATGAATAATGACTTTTTAAAATATTCTATTATTGAAAAGTTTAAAAATGCAAAACAGAAAATACTACATTGCAGAAAGAATTTTTTCTGCTAAATGTGACACTACAACCTCTACTTTTTTTTCTGCAATGAAAGTCAATAATTCTCTTAAGAATCACAAGGTTTTATTTTTTTTTACTAACTTTGAAAATTCAATCTCTTACTCCTTCCTGGTTTTATGATAAATAAAAATGAATTTATCTTAGCAATACACAAATTCTCCTCATCTTTAAAATAATATATAGTAATATAAAATATCATTATGTGATAAGTCCTTCAGTATGTCAGGCAAAGAAGAAATTTTAATTATATTCTCATTTTTATTAATTTTAAAATCTATATATATTAAAGTTATATAACTACTTAGATCTTATAATAACTGACAATTCATTTATATAATGAGGATAATTAAAGCACAGTTATATTTGATAACTTGCTAAAACTAGGAAGGGGTAAAAACAAGATGTGAATTTAGTTACTGTACTAGATCAGATAATATGATAGTATATCATATTATTATTTAAAATAACAAATATTATAATTATTCTTAATTTAAAACATTTCATTATATTAGCAGATTATAATGGAAAACTGGCCATATGTTAAGTGATCTAATTTAACTTACCAAGTTAGCATATTCTTTCCTACTTCATACTATTGAATAGTTTCTAAAATTAATTATGAAATGATATCAGCTATCCAGTTTCTATATTACACTGAGATTAGAGGAAAATTGTAACTTACTTGTTCACACAATTTAGTGGTGATCTAACTCTAAAATACGTTACACTAATTTCTTGATCTTCACTAGGTTAGCTTTGTGGACATTGGATACTATTATGTAATAAATATTATTTAATAAGATTCTATCTCTGCCTTCATGGGCATCAAATCCAGATGCAGAGAATATATATGCAGGAATTTCAGTAAACTACCTGTAAAAAAATGCCTTCTACATGACATATATAAAGGATATGGAGAGTTGTCAGATTTGGGTTGATATCATCCAAAACACTATCCAGAGTATCACCTAAGTGGTTCTTCCATTTAGTTGTTACCAGTCAATTCATTCCCTCTGAATATATTCTAGCCAAATCAGTTGCAGAGAATAGGGATCTTTATTTAAGAAGGCCATCTGTAGCTTGTTTTAAACAGTCCTCCTATTACTGCAGTCGCCTTAGTTACTATTTTCACCAGCGGTTTTTTTTTTTAACTTTAAAACAGTCTCCATTTTCACTTTTTATTTATTTATTTATTTCCTTTTTCTTGAACTCACTTACAGTCTGTGCCCACCTTAGATGCAATGTGCACTTAAGGCCTGGATCTTAATGTTAATCAGCGTAGGAAAAAAATGTAGAGAGCACAGGTTTGGTTTATGAGTATGTTGTTAGGCTTATCTCTTGAAAGCTGGTGATAATATATAGCAAGAAGGAGAGTCAGGCTGTCATTAGTAGCTTTTTAAGTGACTTTTTGTTTGGATATGCTAATGGATATTAAATAGTGTATTTCATTTTTCCATTTTCTTGAACATATTCACACTTCTATTATTTTTTCTTCTCTCCTGCTAATATCCTTACTCGTCCCAAATAACTAAATATAATTTCATATACTTTTAAAATTTTAGATGCTTCATATGAAAGAGATGTGAAATATTTGTTTTTCCAAATATGGATTAATTATTTACTAACATGATTTCTTGTTCCATATATATTTCAAAAGATGAAAATATTTTTTGTTGTATCTGATTTAAAAATTCAGTATATATATAGATAGCACATTTTTGTCACCTTTTCAGCCAGTGATGTGTTTCATGTCTGATTCCATAATCTATTATATGACATAGCTACTGTGAATACTGCCTAATAAATAAGGAGACACATTTATCTCTGTTATATGTTGGCTTATATTTCTTTGTGAATCTACCCAGGAGTGATAGAGCAGGATTCTATTGTAGTTTTTTTTTAATGTTTTTCGACGAAACTTCATACTGATTTCCATAGTGCTTGTGCTAATTTACATGGCTACCAACAGTGTATAAGGATTCCACATTTCCCATATCCTTACCAGGATTTGTTGTTTTATTGATAGACATCCCGATTGAGCTGAGATGGAGTCTTAGCATAGTTTTGATATACCTAATGAATTAAGACGTTAATCATTTTTTCATTGGACTATTTAAATTATTATTAGTGTTTAAATAATTGAGTTCTTTCTATTTTCTGGATAATTATAACATTCATGCTTACACATCAAGCATTTCCCATGTTTTCCTCTACTAGTTTCAAAGTGTCTGTGCTTCTGTCATTCATTTTGAATTGACAATTGTGCAAGATGATATATATAGGGAATTGAGTTTCAGGTTTCTATGTGCATATATGAACTTTTCTCAAAATTACTTGCAAAAGAGGCTGTTTTCTCCACTGAATATTTTTGTTACCCTTTTGGAGCTGTACGACATTAGTCTTAGGTCTTCTATTCCAGTATGAATTATATGCCATTTTGTGTAGATACTATGCTCTTTTTATTACTATGGCTCTGTGGTAAATTTGAAGTAATTTGTTATCATACCTCCAGTATTATTTTTTAATCAGAATTGCTTTTGCTATTTAGTATTCTTTTGTGCTTCCCTATGAATTTTGAGTTTGCTTTTTCTATTTTTGTATAAAATGTGATTTGATTATTTGTGTGGATGGCATTGACTCTATAGGTGATTCTTGTAATACAGACACTTACCAATATTATTTATACCAATAAATGAACATGAAATGTATTTGTATCTGAAGTTCTTTTAACCAATGCTTGTTTTCATGGTAATTTTTTTTTACTTCCTGGCTAGGCTTATTCCTATGAATATTTTTGAGATTTAGATAATATGATTAGAATATTCATTATTTGTATATAGTAAAAATACATTTTGTAATTTAGTTTGTACCCTCTAACTATTTTGCTGGACATGATTATCAGATATATGAAGTTTTGTTTAGTGGAGTCTTTGAAGTCTAAGTATTGGATTATATTGCCTGAACATAGGAATCATTTCACTTCTTTCTTTCCTATCTACTTTTATTTTGTTTTTGTTTTTGGGTCCGGTTGTGGGGCCTGAACTCTGGACCTGGGCGCTGTCCCTCAGCTCTTCAGCTCAAGGCTAGCGCTCTACCACTTGAGCCACAGTGCCACTTCCGGCTTTTTTCTTTTTGCTTATGTGGTGCTGAGGAATTGAACCCAGGGCCTTGAGCATGCCAAGGAGCATGCAAGGCAAGTGGTCTACCACTGAGCCACCTTCCCAGCCCCCATCTACTTTTATTTCTCTTGACTTGCTGTTATAGCTAAGAATTTAAACACATTTTATATAAGAAAAAATGACAGTAAACATTCATGTGCTGGTCCTGACTTTACAGGAAATTTTCATTTTCCCTAATTTGATATAACCTGAGCTATATTTCCTAGTCTCCTCATAACTTTTCCATGAAGGGAGATTGATTTATTTCAAAGGCTTTGTCTGTGATGTGTTACTTTTTCCTCAATTCTGTTTATGCACTGTATTTATTGATTTGCTTATATTAAACTATTCTTATAGCACCAGAATGACACTTCATTATGATTTAAACCCACAAAATGATAAACAACTATATTCTTATCGTCATAAGCCACAGTAGTTTGATTTAAAAGAAAAGCAATTAGAAATAAATAAAAAAGAATCATTAAGTAACCCTCTTATTTCTTTTAACTTAAGTCCCCATGCATGCTTGGCCTTGTTAGTTTAGCTGACAGTTAATTACTCGAACCATATCTGTAGCACTATGTTTTTCTGGTTGCTTTGCACATTGAGTCTCATGTAATTTTCCATCCAGGCAAGCTTCAAAACATGATCTTCTGGACTACAGATTATGGAATAGCTAAAATTACAGGCTTGAGCCACTGGTGTCCAGCCCTCAAAGAATCATTCTAGGTAACATCTGAGGTTTTTGTTAATTTGTTAATTATGAGATAACAATCTTACATTATGAAGAAAAGACTGAACGTCTAATGTACCTTATTATTAATCACAAAAGTCATTGTAATAAAATAACAGAAAAATGTATGTACATATTACATTTATTTTTAAGTTGATAATTTGGTTTGAAAAAGAATTAAACATATATTAGGTCTATCTAATAAAACAGATGGTAAGAGAAAGAGTATGTTAAAGTCTAATTCAAACTTTTCAGTGTCTTTAAGGTGGATGAACATAACTCATGAAAATTCAAATCAATAAATACTAAAAGTTCTTATATAACATGACAGACTGTTCACATATAATTTATACACATTGTTCCATACACTTTCAATTATGTCTATATTATGCATATAATGTTATATAAGTAATTGTTATAGAATAATGAGAAGAAAGGAAAGTCTTCTCAAATACATTTCCCACAAAATTTGATCTACTATTTATTGAATGTTTATACAGAAGACCATCTCTGTCTGAGTATAAATATATACATATCTGATTACTGATTTATCATTATCTATGAAGACAAATGGGAAGTGATAGCCAAAAGATAAAGAGGGAGAGAGAGATGGAAAGAGAGAGATAAAGGATGTTTCCTAAAATAAGGACATTTTTTAAATGCCTAGGCACTTACAGTGTTTTGTGATTCAGTTATATAAACTGAGATATGAGCTTCAATCCATGTCTATTCCTACAATAGGACAAATGTTGCAAATAATTGACAAGATATGCCATCTAATGCTATAAAGACTAACACAATGTACAGTCTCTGGAGACCCAAAGGGAGTTGATGCCATTCTTACAATTGAACCTGAATGATGGGGAGTGCAATGGATATTGGGAAGACAGTCACATTTCTTGAAAAACTTTTAAGTTGATCTGCATGACAATCTCCTTGTTATTGCTATGGAGTGAATTATTGTTCTCTAAAACAGCAAACCAATATCCTGCCTCCAAATTTCTTGTGTGGCTTTTAACTTTGTAAGCAGGATATTTTTGTATAGATAGAATTGAACTGTGGGATGTGCTCTGTAATAAACTGAATGTTTAGTCATCACAAAAGGGAATATTTTGAAACCTTAACTATAAGGTTGATGATTATTAGAAAAGCATTTGGGTGATAATAGGTCAAATGGATAGGGATGAGACATAATAATTTGTATGTGATTATTCAGTTTTACTGTTTAGTAATATTGAGCCCAGGGCTACTTGTTAGACTCAAGCAGTGCTCCCAGTCATTTGCTTTATTCAGTTTGTTTTTGAGATAGAATCTTGCTAAATTTTTCCCAATCTGGTCTCAGTTCATGATCTCCTGTCTCCACATTATAAGTAGCTGAGATTACAGTTACATGCTACCACAGTCATTTATTTTTATCTGAACCACATGAAAGATGGTCTTGTTCAAACAAGAAAGGGTGCCTTCCTGATACATTTTATTTAACAGAATTTTAGTTTTATACTTCCAAGTCAGAACTATGAGCAACAATTGTTTGTTGCTTGAGTCACTCCATATGGTATATTGTTATGGGATGTCAAATCTATTCTGATACAATTATTGTCATTATTAAGAGATGATAAGAAGACGTAATGATAAAATATAATATCGTGTGGTAATAGAGGAAGAGGTCAGATCTGTACAGTTCTTTGTCCTTAGAGAATGCCAAAGATTGTGCTAACAATAGAAACTGAAATAAACATCTGCAGTTGACAAAGTGTTTCCTGAAAACAAAATGTGCAACTGAAATTAGTACTGAATAAAAATATATTAAAAGCTAAAATGCACTAGAAGAGCAATAGCAGAGTGTTAATCAGACTAAAATACAATTTTCACCTGTCAATAACATACCTTAGTTGTTATCTTGCTAATGGGTCTTTGAACAATGTAGCTATTCCTCAGCTTATGCTCTCCAGATTTTATACCTTATGCATGCTCACTATACAATTAATACTATGCACAAAAGTAATTTAAGAAAATATTTAAAGCCAGAGCAGTTGTGATATTTAATTTTGAAAATCAGAAGAGCTAGTATACAGTTAATAGCTTTCATATATATATATATATTACAAACAATTCAAGTCATGCAACAAACACAGTATATATATTTCCATTTTTATTAGCACATATTTGCTGTACAACAGTTCTTTGTGACACTTCCACATGTACATGAGAAACATCCTGAAATGTACCCTACATAAAGGTAGAAGAGATTCACCTTAGATATACTGGAATTTCTAAACAAATCATGATAAAAGAAAGCCCTTAAAATAAAAGTGAAGGTGTTGATCTAAATTTTGCTAACTATTGACTTAGTAATTAATTTCTAGGAATTTATCTTGAGACACCAGAGAGGAATTCATAAACCTAGATTCATGTGTAATTTTGCATTGCTCTTTATATTATCCCAGATGGTTCCCTGATTATGGCAGTAGGAGAATTTTTGGATTACCCCAATTTTGATTCTTTCAAGGTCTGTTTGCTATAGACCATTTTTCAGCAGACTTCAACATACACAAACAAGGCTCTCTCAAACTTGTTTCCAAGATTGAATCCTAGTTCAAAACCGAGTTTTAATTGCCCTCTATGATATCCACTCATTCACAACGACCCTTAGAATCATTTTCTTTCTTTGCATTTGTTCCTCTATGTACTTTAGCGCTGTGTGTGTGTGTGTGTGTGTGTGTGTGTGTGCGCGCGCACACACACACACACACACACACTTTTCCAGGGGCTTGAACGCAGGCCTAGACTCTGAACCTTAGCTGTTTTGCACAAGCAGAGTGTTTTTCTACTTGAGCCACAGCTTCACTTCTGACTTTCTGGTGGTTAATTGGAGATAAGAGTCTCATGGACTTTTTTGAAATGGAATTAACAGACATCAGCTGTCTGAGTAGCTAGGATTACATGCATGAGCCATGGGCACCTGGATGTACTTTTGACTTACTAAGAATACTTTAATATTCTTTCATTTTGAGATTTGAGTGCATCAATGCTAATGTAAACAGTTTATTTATTACAATCACTTAATTACTTAGGTCTCACAGAGACCATTGATCCTTATAAGCGTTTTATTTTTCTTCTGAGATATACTTTTCTCTTTTGCCTTGAATTAAAGAAACTGTGTTTACTAGAACTGGAAGCATGGGCCAATATATCTGTTCTGAAATATTTATATATGTAACAAGTTAAAAAATCCAGATTTAGCCCACTTTTTCACTTAGCATTTGGCACAGAAATTTTTATATTTGTTATTCTTCTCTCTAAATAGATTCAACTAGATTAAATATAAACTAGATTAAATATAATCACACAGTCACTCTTTAAATTTTAGAATAGCTTTCTTTTAGAGACATAACAAAGGTTCTGAAAAACTAAGGAAAGAGAAAACTGCACAATGGAAAAAAATTATTAACTTCATCTGATAAGTCATTGATATCTAGATTATATAAAGAACCATAAAAACTCAATAGCTCCAGTAAATAAAATGACCTGATCAAGAGTCTGCTATAGATCTACAGAGACATAGAACAAAAGAGGAAAATGAGACAAAGGTCAGTATTACTAGTCATGAAGTAAATACAAATAAAAAATATATGCAGTTGTCACATCCTTCTTGTAAAAATGACTGCTTAAAAAAACACTGAATATGGAAGTGCTGGTGAAAATGTGGAGAAAAAGTGACATAGATTCTTTGTGAGATTATGACTTAGTATTGTCATTATAGAAAACAGCATGGAACTTCCTCTCAAAAAATTAAAAATAGAACTACGGTATGACACATGATTCCCACTAGTGAGCACAGATGTAAGAACAATGCAATCAATATGTAGCAGAGTTAGCTACACTCCAATGTTTATTGCACAATTATTCAACAATATCAAAGAAACAGAACCAACCTAAATGCCCACCAATTGATGAACTGAGCTACAACTATAGAGCATGCAGATATTATTTAGCCATGAATGAAATAATGAAATATTATGTTATGAGACAATATATGCACAGGGAATAAGCCAGGTATAGAACAGTACCATTTCATTGGTATATGAGATTTAGAAAGATTGATCTCAAAGAGGTTGAGACTAGAATTGCAATATCAGGTACCAGTGACCAGAGTGGATCATGGTATCAAGTTACACTTAGTAAGATTTCTGGAGTGTTCCATTGCACAGTAGAGCAAGATTTCTGGAGTATTCTATTGTACAATAGAGTACTTATATATACCTATACTGCCCAGTATCTTTCAAAAAAACAGAAGAAAGAATGGAAAGTTTGCACATTAAAAATGAAACATAATTGGATAAAAATGTATTAAGCCTTATTTAAATATTATAAAACCTATGCAGGTAACAGTACACCTTATTTAAATATTATACATATATGCAGGTACTGAAGCACTACACAGTGCCACACAGTTGGGTACCATGCCCAATTTTACATTCATGTCCCATTTCATTGTTTGGGTAATATCCTACAGTGTTAACTTGACAACAATTATTACTTAATTCTACCCAGATCTTTCTGCTATTGATGAATAATTACTCAGTGTTTATAGGAAATGCAGAGGTATGATTTGGAATTCCTTCAACACTTTAAATGATCTCTATCTAAAAATATCTAAATATATTCTATAAAGTTTTTTAAAAAGAAGAGTATAACATATGCTTAGGTTTACTTATTTCAGTTTGAAGGTACTTGATCCGAATGGCTATGTATCAGCCATAACCCAGTGAAATGATTACAAGAATAATTTTTATTGTAGAAAGACTTTAGAGTGAACTAGATCCATGAAATTGAATCACTCAAGAAGCCACGCCAGATGTTATTTATATCAGATGCTGATTAATGCATACACTTCATTTAGCAGGACTTAATACTGAGTTATTAAAGTAAGAGACTGTCAGTTTCTGAAATGATTGATGCCTGCCATAGAAAGATCACTGAGTTAAGATTGAAGAGTCATCTAAAGCATTTCTGTCTGGTCTTCTCCAGGAGGCAAAAAATAAAATGCATTTCTTCATTATTGTACTGAAATTCTGACCCTGAAGTAGATACTGATTCACAGTTGAATGCTGTATGCCCTCTACAGTCAAGAATCTGGACAAAATTAAATGGCCAAGTTAAGAACAAATTAAATAAACACAATATGGAAGATGACCTGTAGAAACTAACAAAATAATATATCACAGATCAATTGTCAATTAAATGCAGTCTTCCATGATTTGATCCTTTAATATAGTCTCAAAGAACCAATACAAGCAATGCATTGTAAATATATGGTGATATTCAATTAAGAACACAGCTAACCTAGAATCAGATCCAAGCATATTCCTATAGGGTGTGTGGAAGGTAAAGTTTAGACTTAAGAAAATAAGATGTTTGGATGAGCTAATGAGAAATCAAATGACAAATGCAGAAGTTCAGATTTTACTTATTGACAGCAGGGAGCATCTGAAATTTTGTGAATGTAAGATCATCTGCAGATTTAAGTTTTACTTTAATAGTACTAGAAAATATATAGTTAAGATACTCATAATCTCATTGGATTTTTGTTTTTGTTGTTGTTGGTCCTGGGGCCTGAACTCTGGGCCTGGCACTTTCCCTCAGCTCTTCAGCTCAAGGCTAGCACCCTACCACTTGAGCCACAGTGCTACTTCTGGCTTTTTTCTGTTTATGTGGTGCTGAGGAATTGAATGCAGGGCCTCAGGCATGTGAGGCAAGCACTCTACCACTAAGCCAACTCCCCAGACCCACTCTCATTAGATTTTTAACGATAGACTGGAGACTGGCATTGGTTACTAAAGTTAAATATTCTAATTTATTTCTCCTTAATATGAGACCACTAGATCACATAAAGTATAATGCTATGTTATCCAACTTTCTAGCAGAATTAATTAGACTTAACTCATACTTTTGGACAGAATTACAATTGAGTTGACCTACCACTGCTGAAACACTTCTGTTAGAATAAGATCTTAATAAAAATTTAATACTATGGTAATACCTGTAGATATGACAGAACTTATTTTCATTTGCATTGAAATGAGAAATTAATATCATGCAAATGTAACTTCCAAATGACAGATTATTACACCTTTTAGAGAACAAAGACAAAAACAATCAAACCAGTTCAATTTGTCTTTCAGTATGTAAGATATAAGTGGCTTAAGTATCTCAGCTGAGCAGTCAAAGTTGACATAAAAAGATAAACCATTTTGTTATTTTCCCAGTCTGATTTCTGAAGTTAAACTATATAATTCATGACTCCAAACTGAGAAGGAAATGTCCAGTTTGCTTTAAATACAACTAAAATGCTTGTGGCTTCAGTACTGTCAAGTAACTGGTTCCTGGCATTGGAAATAAGAAACAGATGGCCACTCAGCATTATCAGCACCCTACTATGATGAACAAGTAACAATTTACTGGGTGATCAAACATAATTTAAAGTCCTTTAACCTTAGAAATTCAATATATAATAGGGACAATTTCAATCACTTTTCTGAAACTGAACAATTACTTTCTCTGCCTCTCACCTTCTTCCTACTGAGACTAAATAAATTCTCTGACTACATTGCTCAAGAAGAAGATGTCTGTCTGGTTGTGAAATGCTTTTTCAAATATAACAAAGAAAAATGGCATGAAGATTACAATCAAATAGACAAATGAGACTGGTGTCATTCAGTGAAAATTACAAGACATTCTGTTACTTTATTTATTTATTATTTATTTATTTTATTAGTAATAAGTTTTTATTGTGAAAATACCATACAGAGGGGTTGCAATTATATGAGCAAGGTAATGAGTACATTTCTTATCAAGAATTGTTACCTCCTCCTTTGTTTCCCCTTCCCATCACTTCCCATCCTCCCCTCCCCAGCCCCACACCCAATCCTCCCCGCCATTCCCCCGACCCCGCACCAAACTTGTAAAGTTCATTTTTCGACATAAAGTCTTGTACATCTCATTGTTGCAATGGGTCTACCTGTATCCCTATTTACACAATTTGTTTTTTCCCTTCCCCTCCACATATTATACCAACATCAAATACAGTGAAAACAGGGGTTATACCATGGGGGAGGGACATACAAAGCAGCAAAGAAATCATCTTATAAATATGTTAGAAACAATAGCAAGAAAGAAAAAAAATATTTGAGTCCTTATTTGGGGTTCATTCTGTTACTTTTAAAACTTTATGGAGTCTAATATGAAGGGTCAATTAAGTTTGAAGAAAGTGACAAGATAATGGAAAAATGTAGTGTCTGCTATAAATGATATTGCTATATGCCCAAGTCAAACTTTGATTTATTCTTCACAAATGTTCATACATATATATTTAAATTAGATAGAACATATGCTTAAATTTATAAGCTAAAACACCATAGCTAATGAAAGAAAGCATTGGAGAAAATTTTTACAGCTTTGAGCTAGGAAGAGATTTTTGGGGATACACACAAACCTTGAAAACTTTCAAACTAAAACAAAATTGTAGGTTCAGGTATTGATTGGCTTATTTTTCTTTCTGGGAAAACAGTCATCACAAATTCCTTTTATTTTATTTTATTTTATATTATAATTCTGATAGAAATTTCTATTTTGCTTAAGATCTGTTAGCTTAGAGGCAAATTTTCGACAACTTGGCATCTTGAAAATAGAATCCATTGCTATAATAATATTTGATATTTACTAAAAAATCCAATAGAAAAACTTTTCTCATTGTTTCATTACTGTCACAATAAACCACCAACTGTAAGAAAACATTTATACTTATTAATTACATGGTTATCTATCTTCTATCATCTATTTATCTATCTATCTATCATCTGTCTTTCTGTCAAACTGTCTGTCATCTAAAGAGACAAGAAAAACTTCGACAGAGAGAAGAAAAACATTAGTTTTTCTTCTTGGAAAATACAGGAATTCCTTCTCAAACAGTTTGAACATTAATGGTTTTATAATATGTACGTAATCTTTTCTGTGCATGATATTTGATCTCTTTCATATAATACTGAATATTTAACCCTATTAGCATAAAACCATTTGTTTTCTTCTCCAACTTCCCCACATGGGCAGATTTCTACAGCTACAAAACTATACTTACAGTGCTAAAAAGGAAAATCTAGACTGTTGATATTATCATATTGTGACAAAGTCTGTTTCCCTGTAGGAAGCATTGCTAACAGTTCCCCTCTCCTTTGATACCCTTGCTCACAACAGCAGTTTTCATTGCCCTAATTTTTTGTGCTGACCTTGAGAAGAGTAACATATATACTCCTGGGAGAAGAAAGTCCTAACAAGTCTACTCTCTAGTTCCCTCTCAGGAGATTCCCCCCTAGTCATAACCATATACATATATTTAAGTTTAACATAATCATAGAATTATTTTTAATCCCACAAAGGATGTCAAGAAAGGAGAACTAGAGAGAGAGAATTTTTTTACCAAGTTATTAAATTATTGAAGTTTTGTGGTGTGTGATTGCAAGAACAAACTTGTCCCTGTAAACTGAATTAGAAGGATGTCACCTTCAAACTCGTTCTCATTATTATTTGATGTGTGTTGAACACCAGCAGGGAGCTTTGATAGATTTTAGAATCTCTCTGAATTGTGAATACTAAAGATGAATGGAGGGGGAACACAATGCATACTCATATACTCACACACAACAAAAGTAGCACGCCCTCTATAATGTAGGGATGCTGTTTTGTTTTCTACTAAGGGTTTAGAGGAAACTTTGCTCTATGTATAATACATAGAGAGGAATTATGGAGTGACCTGATCTTGAACTAATTTAGGATATTTATGCAGAGTTTAATGGACCTCTCTATAAAACTGTTCTGTTTGAAACTGTTGGTTTCTAATTTCAATGCTGTATTTTCGTGATAATTAATTTTTTCCTGCTCCATTTTTCTTTAAGGTTTGCCTAGACCTGTATTCTATTCTTATAACTCTGCTTTTTGCTTTGCATATTCTAAGATAATTGAATCCTAGTTGCATTTCATTTCTAAATAGTTGTGACTCTAAACTACAAATCAATAGTTGTAGTGATGAAGGGAAGAAAGAAAGAAAGAAAGAAAGAAAGAAAGAAAGAAAGAAAGAAAGAAAGAAAGAAAGAAAGAAAGAAAGAGGAAGGGAAGGAAGGAAGGAAGGAAGGAAGGAAGAAGGAAGGAAGGATTTGTTCCCTAATATAGACAAAGCCAGAGATGATTATCAGATACACTGGTCTTCTTTCTTTGCTTCAAATATTTTTATTTTCATTCATTTCCTCTACTTAAACCCTTCTTTGTTTGAAAATTGTGAATAGCATTTCAACTTATTTTACATATATGTGTTATGCTGCTTTTTCCCCAGAGAAGTCTTTTAAGAACACTTGAACTAAACATAGGTAAATCATCTATATGACATAACTCCAACTCTTCTCCAGTGTACCACAAAGAACTTTCATGAATTTTGATGTCATCTACAATGTTATCTCCCTTGCCAACCCTGTTGCCAAAGGGTTATCTATAAAAAGTAGAGTCCATCGGTCTGATAACACCTATTAAATCTAGCATCCAAAAGCCTGTCTAGCTTCCACTGAACATTTTGTAAGCATTTTTCAAGTGAAAATGAAAAAAATGATAATCCAAGATTTTGGGAAAGTATACCTTTATTTTGACAATCCACTATCACTGGCAAAACCCAAACTTTTACCATAATTTCTTCTAGGAAATAAAAGAAAAAAACATTCATATTCACTCATACTCACATGAATAACTGCAAGACTTAAGAAAAGACCAAGATCTACAACACTGCATTCCTCAGTATACTATTGTCAATTGAGAACATGACATATACTAATAAGTGACTATACCATAATATGAGAGAAATACAGAAAAAAATGCTATGGAAATTTAGAAGTGGGTAGAGTTCAAGCAGGGAGGGCTATGGCCAGGAAGCAGCAAACACACACACACACGAAAATGGCAAGGTGATTATGAACCTGACCCAGAGTTTAGAGGACACCTGAAGCTCAGTGAGATGTGCCACTACTGAACAGCACTTCTAAGTTGGAAGAATATGGAAGACTTGGATATATATATATATATATATATATATATATATTTATAATGCATTAATGAGTGCTGTTGAAGGACAACTTTAAACTTTAATCTGTTGTACGGCTAGTGAAGATCTTCTCCCAATCTGTGGGCTTTCTATTGATCTTGCTAGCTATGTCCTTTGCCATGAAGAAGCTCTGCAATTTCATGCAATCCCATTTGTCCAACCTTTCTTTGATTTGTTGTGTTTCTGGGACTTTATTAAGAAAATTTTGGCCTGAGCCAAGGAGACCTAGGGTTTCTATTTCATCCTGTAATGTTTTCAGAGTGTCTGCTTTGACTCCGAGGTCTTTGATCCATTTGGAGTTGATTCTGGTGCAGGGTGATATATAAGGATCTAGCTTTAGTTTTCTACAAGTAGTTAACCAGTTTTGCCAGCACCATTTACTGAAGAGGCTGTCTTTCTTCCATTCTGTTTTTTTAGCTCCCTTATCGAAGAATAGGTTCATTTCTGGGTTTTCAATTCTATTCCATTGGTCCTAGGGTCTGTTCTAGTGCCAGTACCAAGCTGTTTTGATTACTATCGCTTTGTAGTAGAGTTTGAAATTTGGTATTGATATTCCTCTAGCAGTGTTTTTTCTGGATTGTTTTTACTATTCAGGGTCTTTTATTGTTCCATATGAATTTTTGGATTGCCTCTTCTATTTCCTTGAAGAATGAGGTTGGAATTTTGATAGGTATCGCATTGAATTTGTAGATAGCCTTGGGAAGTATTGCCATTTTCACGATGTTAATCTTTCCAATCCAGGAGCATGGGAGATTTTGCCACTTTCTAAGTTCTGTTTTGATTTCCTTTTTCAGGTTTTTAAAGTTTTCATCATAGAGGTCTTTCATTTCTGGGTCTCATATCTAAAATATACCTGGAACTTAAAAAATTAAGACCCCCCAAAAACAAATTTTCAAAGAAACAACTGCCCAATAAATAAGTGGGCTAAAGACTTAAAGAGAAACTTCTCTGAAGAGGAAAGAAGGATGACCAATAGACACATGAAGAAATGATAAACCTCTCTAGCCATAAAAGAAATGCAAATCAAAACAACATTGAGATACCACCTCACCCCAGTTGGAATGGCTATAATCAAGAACTCTAATAACAACGGAGGGGAACCCTACTGCATTGTTGGTGAGAGTGTAAACTTTTCAACCACTTTGGAAAGCAGTATGGAGGTTTCACAAAGACTCCACATAGAGCTCCCCTATGACCCAGCAATCCCGCTTTTGGGCATTTACCCAAATGATCACAAACAAGGCCATACTAAAGCTACCAGCACGACTATGTTTATTGCATCATTATTTACCATGGCTAAGATATGGACCAACCCAGATGCCCCTCAGTAGATGAATGGATCAAGAAAATGTGGTATATATACACAATGGAATTCTATGCCTCCATCAGAAAGAATGACATTACACCATTTGTTAGGAAATGCAAAGATTTGGAAAAAATTATATTAAGGGAAGTAAGCCAGGCCCAAAGAAACATAGGTCCCATGGTTTCCCTTATTTGCAATAACTAGTATATGTCTGAGCCAAGCAGAAAAGTTCAGATAAGTTGATGTTAGGGGAATGAACCCCAAGATAAGTATTCAAATGTTTTTTTGTTTTTTTTCCTTTCATGCATTTGTTTCTATTGTATTTAGAAGATATTTCTTTGCTGCTTTGTATGTCCCTCCCCCATGGTATAACTCATGCTTTCACTGTATTTGATGTTGGTATTATTTGTGGAGGGGAAGGGAAAAAACAAATCATTTAAATAGGGATACAGGTGGACCCATTGCAACAATGGGATGTACAAGTCATTATGTCGAAAACGAACTTTACAACTCTGGTGGGGGGGGAGGTTTGGTTGGAGGCTTGGGGAGAGGAGGGGAAGTGATGGGAAGGGGAAACAAAGAGGAGGCAACAATGCTTGATAACAAATGTACTTGTTATCTTGCCCATGTAATTGTAACTCCTTTGTACAGTATTCTCACAATAAAAAAATAAACTTTAATCTGTTATCCAGTGTTTCCCTCATAAAGACCTAGTGTCTTTAGATTTATTGGGTGGATATAAAGAAAAATAAAAAAAAACAGTCCTATACCAATAGTTTGTAAATAAGGGACACAGGTTAAACAACCCACAGATCTTTGTGCACAGTATTTTTGCTGGTATGAAAGTATTTCTGTTTAATCATGTATGGCAGCTTTTTCATCATAATGTGACAGTCTGAGCAGCAGTCACAAATGCCATACATATCATTAACTGGAAACAGTTACCTACCTGGCACGTCACAGAAAATGTCTACCAGCTTCTGCTTAAGGAAATGGCAAGTCATGAATTATTTTTCATAAAGAGCAAGACAAAATATTAGTGGTTCAGATATTTTTATAACTGTAGAAATAGATATTAGAAGCTTCTCTCCATGTATCACAGCTGTAGTCTCAGCTAGTCAGCAGAAATAAGAGGATTGTAGTTCAAGATTAGACCAGGCAATAAAAGTCAGAAAGATTCTGTCTCAAAGAACAAGCTGGTCACTGTGGTTCATAGCTATAATCTGAGCTATGTCATAGGCATAGTATTAGGATCATGGTTTGAGGCTAGACTGTCTGAAATAGGACTAAAGAAACTATTTCAGACTATGAATTATTATGGAGGGAGAATAGGATGAAGGAAGATGGATGTGATGAATGTGCTTTATATACATGTATGAAAACAAACTAATAACATTTGATGAAAATTAAGGAATTGGAATCGAGCAGGAAAAATAATAAAATGATAAATTTGATCAAAATATGTTATATACACATATAGATTATCCCATTAAAACTCCTTTATAAGTTTAGCATAGGAAATAAAGAATAAAGAACTAACACAAAAAGGTCTGGAAAACATAGCTTAAGTAGCACAGCATTTATCTTGCAAGTATGAGATGCTGACTATATGTATATATGTATAAGTATAATATATGCATGTGTGTATAAATGTTAGGTGTATAGACACATGTATATATCTCATATATGTGTGTATATAAGTAGATATATTTATATATGATACATCCAAAAGCAAAGCAACAATTTAAAAAGAAATGAATGAGTTCAAGTAAATATTAGAATGATTTTAAAGGAAATAGTAGCAACAAAAATGGAAGGAGCTAATAAATATAAGAAATACTACAATAAAAGAAACAACAACACAAAATGACTAATGATGTTGGGGGGGAAATAAATAGAGCAAGCCTGGAGTCTTAGTTGTTGAGCATCTAAAGAACTTAATTAGAACTATGTAGAGATCTCTAGAATCAAATAAAAATCTTGGTATGTTTGATGGAAGCTTTCATTATAACTTGCCTGTGCAGACATAAAAGAGAATTCCCCTGGAGATGAAACATATTTGTTGAATTTTGACAATCCCTTTGTACAAGTACTTGCAAATAATATAAATATAATTTAAAAAAACATGATCAGAAACAAATGAGGAATCAACAATAGTTTGATCTTATGAGTTATAGCTTTGGAACTTACTAAGAATGTGTCTTTTCACAAACAGGGGGACTGCCTCTAGAAAATTAAATGAACTGTCAGAATGAACAGAAAAAGAAAATTCTGTGATAAACACCCTAATTGACTCTCATTGTTTGTTTAAGCACAAGACATATAGTATCTAGCCTAGCTATCACTGAATCTTTAGTTCACATGTGAAGATTGAGTCTCATTATTACTTAACTTGTTTCTAGGAGATGATATAATTTATGCCACTTTTAACTTAACTGAGGAGTAATTTAAGGCACATTGCTATAGGGTGATAACTTTATGGTGCTAAATCATGCAAATATACATTGTTTATTTTAGATCCAAGTGACTAGGTGACTCTCCTGGACACAAGGAACAGAAAATACGATTTCTTTAGCATAGCATCAAAATCATAGGAAGATGATACCTTGAATACTGTAGGGAGAAACAAATTTCCTTCCCCATTTAGCAAATAAACAGCAGATCTTTCATGGAGCACCGTGGAGAATGAAGCTCTTTATGGAAATTCACAATAAATCAACATGAGAGATCTTCTCCTACAGTACAAGAATCCAGGAATCTAAGGAAATAAACTATTTTAATAAGATCCTAATGGTGCAAAAACAATCTAGAACAAAAGATCAAGAAAATCTTTTTAAAAAAAGGAAAAGATAAAGAAAAATGGAAGCCATCAAAAGGACAACACCCAAGAATAACAAGAAAATTTCTCTTTAACTACTCATTATTTCTTAGCAGTTCATTGAAAAAAGGGATTGTAATTTTATAATTAAAAATATAATACTTATAATTTATTAAGTGTATTCACAGTCAAATCTAGGAATACATCCATGTTACACATTCATTGATCTAGATTTAGCTTTTGCCAGTGAAGTTTTAAATTGCCTTCTATAGTTACCAATCAAAGAAAACCTCTACTCAATAAAATATAGGTAACATTAACAGACATTCAATCAGGAAGGATACTGTGAAATGGATCCTGTATGTTACTTTGGAACAATGCTCCTTTCTCATTAACACAAAGATTCTTCTACCAAGAGTGTTAAATGATTTGAATGTTAGAATATACATGTATGAATACAGTAGCCATCTATAATCATAACAAATTGCATTTACTCTGTGTGTGTGTGTGTGTCCATTGTAGGGCTTGAACTCAGAGCTTGGACACTGTCTCTGACCCTTATTTGTTCAGGGCTAGTACTCTATCACTTTGACCCACAACTCTACTTCTGGTTTTCTGGTGGTTAATTGGAAATGTGGGTCTCAGGGAAATTCCTGCCCTGGCTGGCTTTGATCCTCAAAGTCAGCCTCCTGAGTAACTAGGATTATAGGTGTGAGCCACCAGCACTCAGCCTGTTTGTTATTTTTTGAAGACAATTTTCAAGTCTTTCGTGGGCAAATATGACAAGAAATATATGGAATTACATTTTTCTTCTCCTCTTTTTCTTTCTATTTCCTTTTTCTCTTTCTTCTTATCTCCCTTTTCCTTTCTTCCTTTTATTTTCCTTCCCTCTCTCCCTCCCTTCCTCCCTCCATCCTTCTTTCCTTCCTTCCTTCTTTCCTTCCTTCCTTCCTTCCTTCCTTCTTACCTTCCTTCCTTCCTTCCTTCCTTCTGGGTCACTATCTAGCAAAGGCTAGTCTTAAACTTATGATCCTCCTGCTTCAGCCTTCTAAGTCATGAGATTAGAAGTGTGGAAATCTTGTCTGATTTATTTTTAATTTTTGGAAAAATATATGGAAGAGAAAGATCTAGTTATTTGGAAAATAACCAAGATTTTTCAATGTTCTCTGAAGGGTGCGTGAGTAGGTACTTGCTTTCCTTATATTTTCATTAATACCATAACTGTTTTTCTAATACACATTTCAGTACCTCACCACTAGAGAATATGAAAGCATACTCTTTGGGAATACAAGCACTTCCGTAGGTTATGCACTCATAATTCTGCCATGAGTGAAAATTGTTTATTATTCATATTTATGTGAAATACTCAAGATTTGCAAATATCAGATGAAAATTTCAAATTATGACATGAAATACAGCCATTTCATACAACATTTGACAACAATTGACAATAAATGAACAGTGTCTAAGAATTTAGCCCTGGTGAGAGGTTACCTTGATGTTTTAGTAATTTTTATAAAAGCATTTAAATGGATAGACGCAAGAGAATTTTCATACTAGTTGTGAAAATGGAAGCTTTTGTTAAAAGGACCAAAGAATTGAGGAGAGAATAAATGGAAAGAGTAAAATATGCACAGATCTAATTGTGGGTATTTTCAAAGCAAGTAAAATCATTAGTCCTTTCCTTCCATTTCATTACTCAACCCAAATGCCATCAAACTGTTGAGTGGGAATTGCATACAGGAATGGAATTACCATGGCAACCAACTTAAAAAAAATTCCCCTGCTGAGAATTTAGCTCACTGGATAATACTTTGTTTTTACCTTTCTGGAAAATTAGGGGGAAGATAATTTGAGAAACTTGCATAAGCCATTTCTAAGTTCAAGCTATACTTCAGTTCGGTTCTTGGGATAAAATACATTTATAGTTGTGGGTCACATTCAAAATAAAATACAGAAATTTGAGGGTATTGATCATTCAGTTTGTTATCATCTGTAAAATCTCTGATGTTTAAAACATATACTCCTCTTGCTATTTGTTCATTTAATGTTTGTCTCAGTATTTTAGTATTAGGCACAATACAGCTCCTATGATTCTGATACATCTTCCCACTATAGCCAATAAAACACTATTAAAAACAAAACTTTAAAACTACTGATGAGAAGTTTAACATAGTTAGACAATGAATTCCACTGTAATGACTAAAAATGAAACAATAGGAAAAAATATATATACATGTAATATCTGCACTCATTTCAATTAACAGTTTATTTTGTGAGTTATGATTAGCTGACTTCGCTGATTTATCTTCAATTGATGTAAGGAAGGCAAAAAGGAAAAAAAGAAAAAAAGAAGTAAAGAAAAAAGAGAAAGAGAAGAAAAGAAAATGTAGTCAAGCTTGCCCTATCTGTTGATTTCTACACTACTCTCATCTTTTGGCAAGGTGTATTGATTAGAATCCTAAGAAAGAAATTCA
This sequence comes from Dipodomys ordii, assembly GCF_000151885.1. Taxonomy (NCBI): domain Eukaryota; kingdom Metazoa; phylum Chordata; class Mammalia; order Rodentia; family Heteromyidae; genus Dipodomys; species Dipodomys ordii. The sequence continues at coordinate 15,841,027 of NW_012267262.1, forward strand.
ATGTGAGCATAGGTGGATCACACCTGTAATCCTGTTACATAGGAGGCTAAGATCTGAGGACTGAAGTTCAAATCCAGCTCAGGCAGGAAAGTACATGAGATTCTTATCTTCAAGTACTTTCAAAAGGCTGGAAGTGGAGCTGTTGCTCAAGTGGTAGAGTGCTAACCTTGAGCAAAAAGCTCAGGGACATTGCTCTAGCCCTGACTTCAAGTCCCAGTAACAGCACCAAAAATAAAGACAGATAGACAAACTCACACACACACACACACACACACACACACACACACAGAGTTATATCTTATATCCTTTGGAATACTTAATGTATTTTATTGTAAAGCTGCTGTACAAAGGGGTTAGCATTATATGAGTAAGATAATGAGTACATTTCTTGTTGAACATTGTTACCCACTTTTTGTTTTCTTCCATTATTTCCTCCTCCCCTCTTCCCCCCCCCCACACCAAAGTTGTACAGTTCATTTCCAACATAATGTCTTGTGAGTACCTTTGTTTCAATGGGTCATTCTTTGTCCTTGTTTCAGCATTTTGTTATTTCCCTTCCCTTTCCCAAATCAGATAAATGTATATACAAGATGCGGGGTACCAGAATCAAAGACAGTGATTGCTGGGGATAAGCCAATGAAAAAAAGAAAAAGAAAATAAGAATAAAGAAGTATATACAGAACATTGGATACAACAAAGTCAACAATAAAAAAAAAGACCCGTTGTTTCCATGTCTTGGAGTTCATTTCAATTAGCATCATTTTGTATGGTGATATGTACATAGCTTTTGAACTATTATGATTTTTTGCCAGGACTATCCTAGGTATATACTAATTATCACAAATGAGGAAAACCATAGAACCTATGTTTCTTTGGGTCTGGCTTATTACACACCATTTTTTCCAAGTCTTTCCATTTCCTTATGAAAGGGGCAGTGCCATCCTTTTTAATAGAAGCATAAAATTCCATTGTGTGTATATACCACATTTTCTTGATGCATTCATCGACTTAGGGGTATCTGGGTTGGTTCCACAACTTAGTTATGGTAAATAATGCTGCAATAAACAAAGCTGTGCTAGTAGCTTTAATGTGGCCTTGCTTGTGATCATTTGGATAAATGCCCAGAAGTGGGATTGCTGGATCATAGGAGTTCTATGTTTAATCTTTTGAGGAACCTCCATACTGCTTTCCAGAGTGGTTGAACCAGCTTACATTCCCACCATCAATGTAGTGGCATTTGTTTTCTTGATAATGGCCATTCTAACTGGGGTGAGGTGGAATCTCAGTGTAGTTTTGATCTGCATTTCTTTTATGGCCAGCGATGTTGAACACTTCTTCGTGTGCCTATTGTCTATTCTTATTTCCTCTTCAGAGAAGTCTCTTTTTAATTCTTCAGCCCACTGATTAATGAGGTGGTTGTTTGTTTGGGGATATGCTATTAGGGAACTTAATTTTTGAGCTCTAGTTATATTTTTATATGAGACCCTTGTCTATTGTATAGCTAGTGAAGATCTTCTTCCAATCTGTGGGGTTTCTATTTATCTTGCTAGCTATGTCCTTTGCCATGCAGAAGCTCTTCAGTGTAATGTGACCCCATTTATCCAGCCTTTCTTTGATATACTGTGCTTCTGAATCTTTAGAAAGTTTCAACCTGTGCTGAGGAGCCCTTGCATATCCCCTATCCCTGTAATATTTTCAGTCTCTGTTTTACCTTGAGGTCTTTGATCCATTTAGAGTTGATTCTGGTACAGGGAGATGTATAAGGGTCTAACTTCAATTTTCTACATATGTATAGCCAATTTTTCCAGCACCATTTGTTCAAGTGGCTATTTTTCTTCAATCTGATACTTTTGGATCCCTTATCAAAGGGATCTAAAGGTGGCCATAGGTCTGTGGAACAATGACTGGCTCTTCAATTCAATTCTATTGTTCCTCAGGCTGGTTTCTATACCAGTACCAAGTTGATTTTATATTTTATAACTACAGCTTTATAATATAATTTGAGGTTTGGTATTGATAGTCCTCTAACACTATTCTTCCTGCTAAGGAGTAATTTTGCTATTCGGGGTGTTCTATTGTTTTGGATTGCTTCTATTTCATTAAAGGATGTTGTTGGGATATTGATAGGTATTAAATTGAATTTGTGAATAGCTTTGGGCACTATTGCTATTTTCATAATGTTAATTTTTCCAATCCAGGAACATGGAAGCTTTTTCCACTTCCTTAAATCTGCTTTTCTTTTTAAGGTTTTTAAATTTTCTTTTTAAGGTTTTTAAAGTTTTCATCATAGAGGTGCTTGACTTCTTTGGTTAAGTTGATTCCTACTCATTTGTTTTTAGAAGCTATTACAAAAGGGGTTGCTTTAAAAAAAAGTCTCATCCTCACTCATCTTATTGTTGGCATACAGAAAAGCTTCTGATTTCTGTGGGTTAATTTTATACCTCACTCCTTTGCCAGAGTTTTGGATCCGCTCAAGTAATTTGGGAAGGGGTCTATATGGTTCTTTGAGTACAGGATCACGTCACCTGCAAAGTGGAAGAGTTTTACCTCTTCTTTCCCTATTTGGATCCCTTTTAAGTTTGTCTCTTGCCATATTGTTCTGGCTAGGAATTCCAATACAATATTAAAGAGGGGTAGAAAGGCATCCTGTCTCCTTCCTGATTTGGGTGGAAATGTTTTTAACTTTTCAGCATTAAGTATAATATTGGCTGTAGGTTTGTAATATATGGCCTTTATTATATTGAGGAATGTTCCATAAATTACTATTTTTCCAATGCTTGCATCACAAAGGGGTGTTGGATCTTGTCAAATGCTTTTTTTTGTATCTATTGAGATGATCATGTGGTTCTTGTCCTTGCTTCTATTGATGTGTTGAATTACATTAATTGACTTGCATATATTGAACCAGCTTTTCATCCCTTGAATGAATCCTATTGCTCATAGTGTATGGATTTTTTTAATTTAATTTAATTTTATTTGTGAACATACTGTACAGAGGGGTTCAATTGCATGGGCAGGATAATGCGTACATTTCTTACCAAGCATTGCAGCCTCCTCCTTTGTTTACCCTTCACATCACTTCCCAGCCTCCCCCCTCCCCCCCCAATCCCAATAGTGTATGGATTTTTTGAGTAGATGTTGTAGTTAGTTGGCCAGAATTTTATTGAGAAATTATGCATCAGTATACATTAAGGAGATGGCTATATAGTACTCTTTCTTTAATGGATCCTTATCAGGTTTTGGGATGAGGGACTCATAGGACAAGTTTGGTAATGATCTTTCTCTTTCAATTTCATTGAAGAGTTTGAGGAGTATTGGAGTGAGTTCTCTTCATAGAATTCAGCTGTCAATCCATCTGGTCCTGGGTGGGAGGTCTTTTATTGGCACTTCTATTTCAATAATTGTTTTATTGGCACTTCTATTTCAATAATTGTCAATGGGTCTGTTTGGTTGGTTTAGATCTTCTTGGTTCACTTTGGGTATATCAATATTTGCTAGAAATTCTTCTGTATTGTCAAATTTGCTAACATAAAGGTTAGAAAAGTATTCCATTATAATGATTTGTATCTTGCTTATTTCAGCTGTGATATTCCCACACTCATCTCTGATTTTGAGTGTATTCTCTCTCTCTCTCTCTCTCTTGCTCGCTCGCTTGCTCACGCACTCGCTTGTCAGATTTGCTAGAGGCCTGTAAATTTTGTTAATTTTTTCAAAGAACCAACTTTGTTTTATTAATCCTTGCTATTTTTTGGTCTTTAATTAATCTAATTGTGAGTTAATTTTGATTATTTGTTTTCATCTACTGGATTATAGTTTGTTTTGTTGCTTTCTTTCAAAGAGCTTCAAATGCATAATTAAATTGTTGGTTTGAAATTTCTTCAATTTGTTGATGTACGAGCTCAGAGCTATAAATTTTCCTCTGAGAACTTCCTTTGGTGTATCCAAGAGGAACTGATAATTTATATGTTCATTTTTATTAAATATCATGAACATTTGCATTTCTTTTCTAATCTTTGCCATGACCCACTGATGATCCAACATGTGTTGCTTAGACTCCAAGTGTTACAGAATTTTCTTTGGTGGCTTTTGGTGTTGAGCTCTAATCATATTCCATTGTGGTCTGAGAGAAGGCAGGGAATAATGTCAATGTTTCGGAACTTGGACAGATGTGGTCTATTTTGGAGAATGTCCCATGTGCTGCTGAGAAGAACCAGTATTCCAATACTGCTGGTGAAATATTCTGTAGATGTCTGTTAAGTCTATTTGGTCTATGCGATTGTTTGGACCTGAGGTTTCTCTGTTGGGATTTTGCTGGATTGATCTATCCAGCAGGGAACATGGTATATTAAAGTTACCAGCAATCAATATCTTTGAATCTATGTGTGATTTTAGGGACAGAAGTGTTCATTGGATAAGTTTGGGTGTGCCAGCATTTGGAGTATTGATATTTAGAATTTTTAAATTCTCCTGTAGGAGAGAGCCCTTTATTCATATGTAAAGTCCTTCTTTATCTCTTCTGACTAATTTTAATTTGAAATCTATTTTATCTGATATTAGGATTGCTACTCCTGCCTGTTTACAGGGTTTTTTGCTTGGTAGATTTTATAATTGGAATATTTCATAAATGACAAAAAAATTAGAATATAGTCATCTGAACAGCACACACAAACTTACTTCGGAGTTCTTACATATTTAAGACTAAGAAAAATTTATAATTGTCGATGTATCCTATGTAATTCACATGATTTCTACAAAATTTAAGATTAGCCTTGTACATGTAATTGAAAACAAATCACCCTGAATAAAAGAAAGTACTTTCTTTTACTTTTTTATTTTTAATTAGAGAAGATTTCTTTGTTCAATTTGTATGTCAGAAGTTACTGTTAGTTTATTCCTCATAAAAGCTATGCTTTTATTAAACACAAATATACAGTATTGCAAACTATTTAACTTCATGAAGTACATAATTCGTTGTCATTTTTTGATCATATATGTAAACATTATTCCAGGAAAAGCAAACCATTTTGGAAGACTAACTAATGACTAATTTATTCTCAGCTGGATGAACTTGTGAATCTTACAGATAGTTCATATTTAATTCTGCATATGCCAAGAGGAAAAAAAAGTGAAATCTCTGGTCACTATAAAAGAGGAATAGGGGCTGGGAGAGTGGCTTGCCTTGCATGCATGAAGACCTGGGTTTGATTCCTCAGCACCAATCAGAAAAAGCCAGAAGTGACACTGCAGCTCAAGTGGTAGAGCATTAGGCTTGAGCTGGAGCTCAGGGACAGCACCGAGGCCCAGAGTTCAAGCCCCACAACTGACAAAAAAAGGAATAATGAAACAAATCAGATATTTGACCTAACTTTAACTAAATGTTAATACAAAATATAAAATAAAATAAATATATAAAAGTTGACATTGGTTGACAATTTTTAAAGATGTTATGGTCCTCAACTTGAGGTGAAAAACAAGTTTAAACAACATAATGTAAAAGAAGTTATGAAAAAAATTAGTATTTATTTGGCAAGCTTAGATTCTTCCCAAGAAGAACCACATTAATGACTAGGTGTGGTGGCCCAGGCTTGTAACCCTAGTCAGATGGGGTGTGAGCAGAAATCTAAGTCTAAGGCTGTACCCTGTATAAAAGATCAAGAGACTTGGTTTCCATCAATTGCTAGGCACCTTATATCTGATATCACAGTTTTATGAAGTTCATGACCATGCACAGTAGGTGATATATGCCCCTATCATCTCCAGAGAAAAGGAGCAGCATAGGTAGAAGAAAAGATATCCCAGCCTGCCTGGACAGCAAATGAGACCAAATTTTGAAAACAAATAAAACAAAATGGGTCTGGAGTCATGGCACAAAGGATGGAGTACTTGTGGAGCAAAGGCTATATATAGATTACAATCACTGTAATTCAAACAAAGCAACTAGATTGATCCATGGTTCAAAATACAAATTTATGCTCACACACACAAATTATGTCACACATTAAGAGTAAAATATTCACATAAAGGTAAATTTTAGAATTATGGCTAAAATTAAATAGGTATTTAAAAAAATAATGGAACTTCACTTAGGTGTTTGCTGGTAATTTCATTATGTAAATAGACCTTTTAAACTAGTTGACAAGTCATTTGGAAAGCACATAACCTTGTTATGGAAATCTGATATGTAAATATATTGATTTATTATGCTTATCTATTTATAAACTTACTCAGAAATAGGCTTATGGTAATTCAAAATTACCTAGCTTTGGCTCAGGTTGTAGTTTAATTTTCTAAATTATTTTTAATTCGAGTTCCAGTCATGAAATTTAGTGTTTGCTTAATAACTGTTTAGCCTAGACTTAAGAGAACCAACTACTTTTACAGTTATGCATCCTGTCATTTTAAAATATTAATTCTGATTTATTCTGCTCTGTGAAGCACTTGAAATACTGTTTTTATTCAATCATTTATTCATTCAAAAATCTCTCCTACATGTATACTAGATTAAACCTCCATATTTCTTTTGTGAGTGATCAAAGAGTTGGTAATCCTTACCTTCAAGGAATTTATTTAAATCTATAAGTATAGTGGGGATGGAAGAATCTAGCTGAATTCGAATGAGCTCAATTTTTTAAATAATGTGCAATTTGTCCTATGATCTGATTAGTAATTACTGGAAAGGGAATGGAATATATTTAAATTTTGTAAGTATTCAAAGTATTGTAATAACTGAAGGCTCTGAAAACTTGTCGGTTAGATATTTAAACTAAAGACTTCAGCTATGAGTGCATAAACCTTCAAATATAAGTCATGATTGAGAGCATATGTGATTTTTTCAGGCCAGAGGTATGTGATTTGAATGAGCCCCATATAACTTTCCATCAGGATTACATAACATGAGCGAAGTCCAAAATAGTCAGGTGCAGTCTGGGATTTGAATTTTCTTGTGTCTAAAATAATGCTTGTAAGAGTGAGGGGCATTAGAATTGATGATAAAGGGAGCATAGTGAAAAATATTTCATATAACAGGGCAAATCTACTTCAAGTGATGGAAAACTAAGAGAATATTTAATTTGATAACAAAACAATAGTCATCCCCCTGCCCCTTTCATATGGAAAGCAGAAGACTGATAAATAACATGTGCTGGAGTTCGTTCTCTTTAATGTGTAGGCTTTCTTTAAATTACAGAATGATGCAAATCTGGGCAGATTTGATTATCACAGACAGTGTAATATGCAGGATCTGAAGATGTTGTGTTGAGCTATTATTCATGAGGGTTTTTCTTCCAAAGAATACTTGAGTACTTCATCAAATGGAAAGAGAATGCCATAAGCACATAAGGTCACCATTAGGAAAAGAGTCTATTGGCATATATAAAGTATTTTTTATTTTATTTGACAAAGACAAAATATGTAATGCTGTGATAAGAGAAAGGAAATCTGCTTGTCTCAGAACTTATATGTTCATTGCTTGACTTAGAAGCCATTCCTTGAGCTCATTTGAGATCTGAAGTAGGAATAAATGTCACTCATGCTGAAATTTGCATACATTTTCTAAGGAAAATTCTCATGAATTTAATGATTTCAAATGTAAAATATTCTCATTTAGTGAGACTGATATGGGAGGGGGTTCAATAGCAAAGAGGAAGATGCTCACTTCCTTTATGAAATCTAACTGAAAATGTTCAGACAAAATCTAAAAAATAAATAGGAAATGTTTATTTTCTCTTAATAGAAATTAGAAATTGCAGCCTATACTTGTTTCAATGATCTGTATTTGGTGTGTTTATTTACACACTCCCTGCTTATTCTTTTGTAAGATTGTTGTTACTTTGACAGCTGATTTTCTGACATACAGGGTAATGAAAAGCCACCAAAATTTCTTAAAAATGTAACTGTATTAGGACATCACTAAGATATATTAATAGGGTACTACTAGGATATATTATTACTAGTACTTATGTTAGGATATATTAGTAGTAGTACTTATTAGCTATATTCATACTGTGAAGTTGGCATTTCATTCATTATATTTATTAATTTCCTTATTGAATTATGTTCTTATTGCTTCAATAAACAGTAAGTTTTATCACTCAGATAAAATTTTTATCATTCAGATAAAGCTGAATAATATATCAATTAAATAGAATATGAATAATATGAAGCTAATAAATAATTTTGCCATAAATATCTAGGGTCTTAGTTTAAAATATTCTTAGTAAGTTAAATAAATAAAATATTTGGACCTTTTGAGAAAAAAGAGCAAAACAATAAAATTGGATAGAAGTTTAAGCAATGACATTTGAATTATGCATAGAGTTATACATTCCAGAAGGGACTAAATTATGAACAAATACATCTTAAATACCTTTTAAATTGAATTTCAAGTCATCTGAAGATTTTCTTTGCTTTAACCATAAACTAATATTTGCAGAAGAAAAAAAAAGCTAAGATTGATTAGTACTAGGTTTCAAACAACATGTGAAATAGGTTTATATCTATAAAATACAAGCCTAATCTTATTTGCTAATGACCACAAATGACATATAATCAATGCACAATGAATCAACTAAACAGATAATTAGCTTTGTGGTTTGAGGTATAGAAGAAAAACAGATTCTTAAAGCTCTTAATTGTCTTTCCAAATCATACATCCCGCTTAGCATGTAGTCTTCTGGATGGCAACTGGGATCCAGAGATTGTTATTGGAACAGAATAAAAAAAAGACAAAAAGAGGGGCGGGTGGAGGGGTAGAGATGGGAAGGGATGGGAAGGGGAAACAAAGGAGGAGGCAGCAATGTTTGAAAAGAAATGTACTCATTACCTTGCTCATGTAATTGAAAACCCTCTGTAAGGTATTTTCACACAAAAAAGACAAAAGCAAAGCAAAACAAACAAAAAGTTGGCACACTTGAGATCTGTCCTTAGCCACATAGAAGATTCCACAGAAGCTCTTCCAAGAACCTCGACCCAGCCGTCCTCTCAAATGTCCCACTAAGAGAACTCCAAGCTTGGACCAGTGATCCATCGTCTTCATTGGCCTCTCCGAATTCTCACAAATCATGGTGGCGCTACTTCGTTGCTTTGTTCTTCTCAGTAACAAGCTCTCTAGCCCTAGACCTCCCAAAAAAACAAAAATGCTGACCCAGAATGGCAGAGATAGACATACTTTATGCCAGAGGGGAAGAAAGCTAACAAATTGGAGATGATCTCCAATTAAAGAAAGGCCATTCTGATGTACCTGCAGATTCCGTTTAAATAATGATGGGGAGGCTTCAGAAAATGCAAGATTAGGGAACTGATAAGGGCAAAAAATCCTAGAGAGTGATGGACACCAGGCAATCTCAGTCTGTAGTCAAATCTCCTGGATGCTACAAGACACGGTATCCTGTGATTCATTTTTCAAGATTTTTGTGGTGTTTTCCTTTAAAAAAAATTATTGTTACTATAATTGTGATATACAGAAGGGTTACAGTTACAGAAGTCAGGAGAAGAGTAAATTTGGGGAGGGACCATGTCATCCATTCCCTCCCTATTTCTCAGTTTCCCCCCACCCCATCCCCACCCACAAATTTTTGTTTGTAATTTGGTCCTGTGAATGAATTTCTTCCTACCTCAGTGCCAGTAAATTGTTTGTTAAAGTCTGGGAGAGGTGCAATAGTCATTTGAAGACATGCAAACCATATTGGGTTGTTTATGTGTTGGGTAATAATTAGGAAAGAGATGACTAACTCATTTTAATAATGGAGATTTTGATGTTAGTGTATGGGTCAGTAGTAAACAAATGTTCATATAAGGCAGGGGAGGGAAAGAAGCTCCTATTTTTGAGAAGCTCCAGTTGAAAATAGAATTTGAAGTTGAGGACAAACAAGAGCAAGAAACAATAATTCAGCCATGAGTGGTGACACATTTCTGTAATCCCAGCACTCAGAAAGCCTGAGGTAGGAGGATCATGAATTCTAGGCTAGCTTTGGCTACAGAGTGAAAGATAACCTCAAATCAAACATTGGGGGAGGGAGGGGGACAAGGAGAGAGAATGAAAACAGGAGCAAGGAAGAACTAAATGGATTGTATGGAGCTTATAATCCATTGTAATGCTCTTGAACAGATATAAGCCTTTTAACTAACTGATAAACCTAATTTTAACTGATAGACCTAATCTTTAATTAAAATATTACAATGTATTTTGATAGTAGAAAGCAAAAAATTAGCCAATGTTGCTAGATAATATTATAAACCCATGTTGTTTCACACTCAAGCTTGGTCATGTGTTCATCTGATTATAATCATGCCTTTAAAGCACAAATCCACAAGAGGAAAAATAAAATGTTGTTACTTGTGTGTTATGTCAAAAATCAAATGCTAATTAATTGCTGAAGCAGGAAAAAAGACAAATTGTGAGGGAGAATTATAGAAAGGGTGACAAATTTAAATATGTTGTGCACATAAATCTACAGGTTGGGTTTAAATTACTATGTATGACTATTTAAAGGATAATGAAAAATTATAAAGATAAAAAGTTCAAAGTTAAAAAACTTCATCATGCTTCTCTTGATAAAAGATTAATTTTATAATCTTTATTTCCTTGAAAATCACTTACCAGACACTAAGCCATTTCTTACTAATAATGCAGATGACATTAATTGCTCTACCTATGTTAAACAACTCTATGTTACAGATGATGAAAATGAAATCTAGGAAAGATTGGCAATTACTCGAAATTCAGGAGAATTTACGTTTTGTAAGTGGAATGTGAATGAAATGAATGAATGTGCATATTTATGATTGTCTTTTAACATTAGGAGGGTCTAGTGTATAGCTTAATTGATGGATTTTGGAAGAGTGATGTTTAGACACAGGTTGAGTTTGTACTTTGCTTTTCCCTACTCTTCTTTCCCCTCCTTCTGTTCTGCTCCCTTCTACTACTTCTGTTCCCCTCCCCACCTTCTGTTCCTCTCCTCTCTCCTCCACTGACTTCCTTCGCCTTCCTTCCCATTCCCTCCATTTCCCTTTCTTTCTTTTATGAGTGTCGTCTAAGTATTCTAGAATTTTTTTGAATTTTTAAAAATCCTTATAAGTTTTCCTTATATATTTTAAACAGATGAAAATAGGTCACTTTAGAACGAAGCACAGGAAAATCTTTGGAGAGCCATACATCAAAGTTTTGAGGAAGAGGACAGTATAAATAGTATGCAAAGCCTAGAACAGTTATTCTGAATAAAAGGTAACATCAGAAAACACATATTAAAACTTTCCTTGAAAACAAACAGCAACAACAATAAATACAGACATTTGAAGGGGGCAAAATCTAGATTACATTAGTATTTGAGTACTTGACCACATCTATTTTCTTGTAGCAGTGCTTGGTATGTGGCAAACTATCTATGTTCTCCAATGTTTTATTATTATATTTACTCCTGAATATTCAGTTTTAAGTATCTACATCTCTATTTATAATGCTTTTTTTAAAGTTGAAGAGCTAGGTATTGTCACTCATATTTGTAATCTAAGAAACAGTGAAAGTAAAGATCAAGAAGATCATATTTTGAGACTAGAACAAACACAAAGTTAGCAAGATCTACACCTCAATAAACAAGACAGGCTTGGTGATTCACATATGTAATTGCAGCTGTGTTGGAGGCAAAGAAAATATCATCAAAACCCATTTGGAAAATAAAGAAAAAGTGAAATCAGCTAGAAAGAATGGGAATAAATTCAGGACTCTAAATCCAAACCCTAGTAGACCCAAAGACAAACGAGCAAAAGTAAAGTGGTGCAATGATTACAGTGAATATTTTCTACATATTATATAACATCAATATAGTATCCTTATTTTACCTATTAGATTCTCTACTGTCTATTGCAATAAATTACAAATATATATAAATATAATGTTTTCAAATGTATGAAAAAATGTGTCCAAGCTTAAAATTGCAACCATACTTTTACCACTTAAGCGTTTTGTACCTTGAAGAAATAAATTAGTAAATATGTAAATTCTTGAAATCTTAGTTCCTGTTTCATGAGCCTATTGAGAAAATTATTAGGTTAATTTCACAAAATCATGATTCCTTTATGTGTTAATTTTCTCTTTACCATAATCACTTTTATAATAAGCATCACTCAAGGCTAAGAAGACACAATAGAGAAATACAGACAGTGAACTGTTCCTTGTTGCTTTCATTCCAGTCTGGAGAAGGCAGGCAAAAATAAGTAAGAGTAAATAAGAAAAAAAATAATTATTAGGATGGTAATGGGGCTAAGAAGAAAATAACACCATGTTTTCTGATGAGGAGTGATTGAGAAGTCACAGGAGGCATTTCTAGGAAGATGGTATTTAAGCTGGAACATGAAGGATGAATAAATGACAGGGAGAAGAGTGGAAAGAGCCAATACTTAGCATAGGGGGAGAAAGTGGAATATTTGAACATCACTGAAGAGATCATTATTGCTGACATGAAGGGAGTTGCCCAGGAGCCATAGATGCAGAAGAAGGATAGAATATAGAGTATGGCTGTGTACAGTTTAATATCTCTTCTAAAGTAGGAGTCAATTAAAAATTTAACAAGAGCAGTGGGAGGTGAAAGAGTAGACTAACAGTAGCTGAAGACAATTTTAACCAAGAGAAAAATTTTAAAAACTATTTTAAAATATAATTTTATTATAATTAAAGTGTTATACAGAGGGGTTACTACACTATTTCATAAATTGGGTAATGAATACACTTCCTGTTTTAGACAGGAATGCCACCCATTCCTTTGCATTCCCTTGGATTCCCCTTTACCTCCCTCCCTGTCCACAGGTTACATAGTTCATTTTCTACCTAGTATATACTGAATAGCATGAATGCACTTGTTCACTCTTTCTCCCCATTTTCCACACCCTCTCTTTACCCTAACAAAAGATGTGAAGTATTTGAGTGAATTTGATGAATTTGGATGCCATCCCTGTACAGGGGCTATGCTAATGTTCCCTGTATCCTTCCAGCTTTAGTAAATGTGCTGCTCAAACACCTAAAAGTATTTAAAAGTGAAAATGTAACAATAAAATTTTAGGGATAAAACAATAAATTATAGCATTGAATGTATGCATTTGAAAAGAAGATAAAAACCAACAATCTAAATTTTTCAATTTAGGAAGCAAGATGAAGAAAAATGGATTAAATCCCAGTTAAGCGGAAGACTATGCATAATAATTCTTAGAGCAGAAATCAATAGAATTGAAAGTAGGAAATGAGCAAATCAACAAATCTAAATACTGGGTACTTAGGAGATCAATAAAATTGATAAGCCAAAGGGGGGGTGAAGAGAAAGAAAAAGAGAGAAAGGAATAAAATTTAAATGACTAATATCAGAAATGAAAGAGGAGACAATTCTACAGATCCAACAGACACTAAGAAAATAAAATAACACTATGAACAACTCATGCTCACAACTATTTTAACCAAGAAGATGGGGATCAAATATTTGAAAGATATAAATTGCTAAGAAGTAAACAAGAAGGAATAGAAACTATGAATAGCCTGGTATCCATGGAAAATGGAATCAACACTAAATAAATTTACAAAACAGAAGGTGATCCATTCTTTATACTCTTACATATTTTATTAAATTCTCATATATTTTTGAAAACCTGAAAAAAGTAGATGTTAATGATGTATCAGTTCCAGCTGACCCATTTTAACAGGCATAGTACTATTATGCAGGATGGGGATTATTGACAAGTTTGTGTATTTATATGGACAGAGTGTTTACATGGAAACACAGTATTTTTTCAGAGTATGTACACATCTAAAGCCTGTTTTATCGAATCCTGATAAGGATTCTGATACTCAACAATGGTATAACAGCTATAGATACAAAGGAAAATAAAATTTATCTCTCTCATAGATAGAACCAATTGGAATGGATAAGTAACAACAAAAATGACTGAGTTTCTTTAGTTTAAGAACTAGTTATATTTTGGTATCATTTACTAAGGAGAAGAAACACCTTGGAAGAATATGTTTTATCAATCTATTTTTTGGTAATAGAATTGAAGACTTGAACATACTGTATTTATAATATTATAATGTTACATTTCAAAAAGAAGCTCGATATCACACCTTGGAACATTCCAAGAACCCTGACATGGGTCTGAGAGTCAGTAAAAATAACTAAAAGGCAAAATTATGAAAGGAGAGAAGACTGACTGAGGAATGTGATGAAATAAAAGTAATTAGGCTTGGAATCTGAGAAATTCCAAAATTGAAACGTCAAATAAACAAAAATAGAATTAAAAAAGAAATAGAGAAATAAGAACAAATAAGTGAACGAATAAAGTTATAGTACCTAGAGAACATGGCAGTATATTCTACATTAATTGCATTGCAGTTACATATTACTGTAGCTTGTCTGCCTGTATTATAATTAATGGAGGAAATTACATTGGAGGAAATCCTTTTTTTTTACTAGATGGTATTCATCTTCTCAATAATTCTCTTTCCTTGTGTTGTATCATGTAGTTTCTGCTTCTTTGTTGACTACATAACTGTTCTGAGTTTCACCCCAAAGAGGATATATTTATTATGCTCTTCTTGGCTCTTTCTTCTTTGCTGATGGCTCTGTCTCTTTTATATTTTCTATGGCCTATTTATCCCCAAAAGAGAGGTACAAAGTCATAATGTAGATCTGGCCAACCCATTTCTCTGGATCAGTGAATAATTTTCTCTACACGAGAATTTATATTTGCATTCACATTACCAAAGTAGGTTATTCATTTTAAGAATGAAAATCCCAGCTTCTCAGAGGTATTCCAAAAGAAGGAAACTCCAATATCAATTTTAACTATAGGAAAATGAAAATTACTTCAAATAATATTTTCTATTTTCCTCATGATGATACACTCTGATGTAACAATCCTGAAAAGGCAATTTGGTATGTTGTCAAAGCCAAGGCCATGAATGCTGATCACATTCTTTGGGTGAATAGGCAATTCATTTATATCTACTCCCTCATCCACAATATTTGGGTTGCTTTTGCTAGGAGAGACTTGAAGAAGGCAGGATTAAGACTGAATTTTGAAAAATCAACAAATTATTGATATTATCTCTTGTCTTGCAAAGTGGATATTTACCCTAATAAGAGCTGTATCTGCCCTGTAGTTGCACATTGTATTATATATGTGTCCTGTTTGCTCTATGATTGACTGTCTGCCCTGTACTATTTTGGTTTTGTTTACAATGCCTAATCATTCATGAAAAGATGCATTGATACTGTGAAAGGCTTACTATCTGGCGCACTTTATTACACTGGTACCAAGTGAACTTGTTCCATCTAGGCGTACAGATTTGTTTTCTCTGGCAAATTCAATAATTAAAAGGCAGTCAGGAGTTTAGAATAGACAGAGGAAGTTTATTTGGAAGTGAATGAAAAGCAAGGAAAGGAAAGTAGGACAATAAACTCTCCATGGAAAGGGCCTCCAAAGATTGGATTTCACTCAAGGAGCAGTAACTATAGCCTGGTGATTCCTTCCATCCTTCCTTCCCAGGGCTTTGTAGTGACTGCTTAATGGCTTGTATATGTACCACCTCAGCTTTTTTCATTGCTTGAGTGGGAACCCAGGACATTATGGAACAACAAAGCACCCTGACAGGCTGCCACATCTTGTCTGCTGTGTGTCAGGTCTGCCAATCTCCCTAACAGAGTAGGCCTAACCCCTCCTCAGAGCAATGGATATTAGGGAGTTATTAAACAAAAATTCTCAGAAATGACCAATAATAGTCCATAAGATCAACAAATTTCATGACTGTGAGCTGGAGCCTTCATATCCTTGAAAACAATATATTTAGTTCAAAATGATGGAATGTAGGAATATTTGCCCACTTGTAAATTGAATATTTGTATATTTTTGAGACAGCTTCCACAGAATTGTTTCAGAATTGTTTTACTAATGAAAACAAAAGCACACTTAGATTTGGTTCAACGTATTGTATTTGGTTAACTGTATTAACAATGCCACTGTGGTAATTAAGCTAAAATCATGTTTGCTTTGCCATGTTTATACTCAATTTTATGGACTTTGAGATATAAACATATTCATTAGATAGAAAAAAAACAAGAGAGAAAAAGAGAACAATTCTCTAAAATAGCAAGTTTTTAATTTTTTTTTAATTTTTATTGTGTAAATACTGTACAGAGGGGTTACAATTACATGGGCAAGGTAATGAGTACATGTTTTATCAAGCATTGTTGCTTCCTGCTCATTTTTCTTGTACTTCTCATTGTTGCATTGGGTCCACCAGTATCCCTATTTAAACAATTTGTTTTTTCCCTTCCCCACCACAAATTATACCAACATCAAATACAGTGAAAACAGGGGTTATACTGTGGGAGAGGGACATACAAAGCAACAAAGAAATCATCTTATAAATATGTTAGAAGCAATCACAAGAAAAAAAATTTGAGTCCTTACCTTGGGGTTCATTTTGCCTAACATCAACTAATCTGACCGTTTCTGCTTGTCTCAGACATATACTAGTAATTGCAAATAAGGGAAACTATGGGACCCATGTTTCTTTGGGCCTGGCTTACTTCATTTAATATAATTTTTTCCAAGTCTTTCCATTTCCTAACAAATGAAATAGCAAGTTTATGATGTAGCATCATATGATGTGAAAATGAATACATTCATGTGCCATAGAGCCCCTGGAGCCTAACATTTTTATCTACAAAACTCTCAAAACTTGGTTTTTACTTGGCCATCAGAATATTTATTGTGTTGAGGCAAAGGGGTAATAGCAGTTATAAACAGAGGACATTTACCCTGAAAATAAACCAACCCCTTCAGCCAACTCACACATTTCAAAGAGTCAAATGCTTGTTGTTTGTGCCATACAAACCCTGACAGATTAAGTCTGCTTGCCTGTCAGAAACCAACCTGAAATGTCAGCTATATGCCTTGCATTATGGACTACATGGATATTCAAGCCAGTTAATAAAATAACAGATATGCTAATTCCTATACAAAAACTGGCACTGTTCATTCATCCCCTAAATTAAACCACTTTAATTGTTAAGAATGTATTTACATGTCTTCTGCAAAAGCTTTGCTGAGTGGAAGATCATTTTCTAATGGCTCTAGCATATGACAATGTTAAAAACAATATGCTGGAACCCGACTTGCAGAAAAGTGAAGAGTGACAGATCATTGCATACATACATAATTTTAATTTTAAAAGACTTACTAATTAGATAAGAATATAATGAAGGGTACCTGACTGACATAAACCCACAGACTGTCTGTCACTTCTGTTCAAACAGAAATTCTACCAGCCAAGTGATCATTTCCATTTAGAGTCCCTCAGAGTAAATAAACAAGTAGCCTTTTATGAAAAATGTCTATGTCCAATTAGGAGCAGTACTGGGTTACTAGTACTGGTACTAGGTTTCTAGGCTGGCTTGTCCCAACAAAATTTAAACAGCCAAGAGATGTGAGTCCATGTGCATAGGAATTTCCTATTAGTAAAAGTCAGACTAAAAGCACAGGTGTAAGAAATAGTTGATAAGAATCTTTACAACATAGTACAAAACTACAAGGGATTTCTAAATGAAGGGGAAAATATAAATAAACCTTTTCTGACTGTAATATGCGGTGATTATAGAAAGGAGATGACCACCTATGGAGATAAGAAGCTATTTCCTTGATAGTAAAAAAAAAAAGAAAGAAATTTTTAAAAAGTCAGTGTGGAGACTAGACTTGCAATGCCTGGTTTTGTTTATTTTCTAAACTAATATATATATGTATACATATACATATATATTTATGTGATATATATGTATATATACATATATGTATATATACATATATATGTATATACATATATGTATATATGTATATGTATATATGTATACATATATGTATATGTATATATGTATGTATATATGTATATATATAAGCTTATATGTATATACATATATGTATATATACATATATATGTATATATGTATATACACATACATATATACATATATATATATATATATATATAGGCTTCTGTGCTTGGAGGCAGTGAGCTCATGCTCAATATCTGTACTTTTTCTGTAATAATTTAATCCAACAGTCTTCAACCAATAGATAGGTCATGTGACAGATCATTCTTTCTGAAGGAATGATTCTGTGAAGAAAAATCTGAGCTGTTGTTTCATCCTGAATCAAATAAACTTTTCACATGGTTTTTGGGGGGTGGAGGTGCAGCATGAAAACCATTTGCAGAGTCTAAGCCTTAGTTTCCATGTTCAGTAACAGTTGGGCAGTAATGACGAGGCCTGTTTTAAAAGGGAAATTTAGTTTTGGTGAAAGTTGACAAAGAGTACTGCTGTATGGTTCTTTGTCCAAGGCTCATTTCAACCATTTTTACTCTACTTTACTTTTCTAAGAGAAGGAGTTCTTTCTTTGTCAATGAAGACATGTTCTGCCCCATAATACCACCTTTCTCTCCAGGGTAGTTGATGACTTTTAGAGAATGACAGCTTCATCAAACTTTCTCAAATTGTATGTTTTTTCCCCCTTGCTTTTAAGAGCAGGCCATCCTTACTAAGTTCTAATTGAGAGTGAAGTTCTATGTTACTTTGCTGTAGCTGATGTAGTGGATATTATATCCCTTTAGAGTTAGAAATCTATCCTTACTTTTTTTTCTTTCCATGACAGGTAGATGTCTTGTTTTTGGAAATAAAGGCATATACGTAGGAAAGGGTATGAGAAGGGATTCAGAGCTAGTGGTAGTGTGATTTAGTAAAAACGTGTGTGTGTGTGTGCACATTTGTTTTCCTAAGTGATAGAAAATTTTTGTTAGGATATTTGGATGTTTGTTAGGATATTTGAACCTTAGAGTTCTAATTGATTGTTTTTGTTTTCTAAGATGACTGGTGGCTGGGGGTTCCTATTCTGAATGTGTGCTGGTTAGCAGGAAAGGGAAGGCATGATTAGAGGATGTAACCTACTGGTTCTATCCTGAACTTCCAGAGAGGGGCTAGGGAAAGTCATCAGTGAAGAATAATTAAACAGTCATCCTGAAGTAAGGATGTTTCCATACCAGCTCAAAGGCTGGTATGCCTGCAGAAGTTACGGAAGGTCTATCCACCATTTCTTTCTTGAGACCTGAATCCATCTGCCATTTTAGCTGTTGCTGAGTTATTTTATTCTCCTGGCTTATTACTAAATTTGATTCTTGAATTCTGTGACCTGTTTTAGCAAGTTATTGACACTGTGGAAGGGTTCATGGTAAGCCCGGATCTGTAGCTAGTAGGTCAGAAGTAAGGGGAAGATGATGAGGCTCTCACTTGACATCTGAAATGAGGATTCTGAAATTTGAGACTGCCTTTTAGCCTGTGAAATTGAATGTTAACTACAGATAAAGAGTGTCAGAAATGAATTAAGTTGTAGGACAACCAGTTAGTGTTTGGAGAATTGATTTACATGAAGGGGGAAAAAACACCTCTCGTACAGGGCTATACATCATAACATAATTGATGTGAAGCTACTTTAATTTGCATGCTAACACTCCAGCATGTACAACAAAGAACTAAGTTGAATCTAGAAGAGAACTTCCAACACAGATAGTTGCACCTGGTTTTCTGCTACAACTGCAATGCTTGGTAAGAAATGTACGCATTACCCTGCCCATGTAATTGTAACCCCTCTGTACAGTATGTTCACAAATAAAATAAAATTAAATTAAAAAAACATAAAAATAACCTTCCTAGCTTAGAGTCTATTTTCCTTTGGTAACAACATATGTAATAGTTCAAAACTAGTTAATTTAGAAGTTCCAAGTTGCCCAGAAAAATCCCCAACCTTTAGAATTAGTCTTTAACTAGAGCTTGTCATAGAAATTCTTGAGACAAGAGACCATTGTTAACACATTGTTAATACATTTGTATGTATTTGTGTACTTAAGTCTTTGTCCAGCATGCATGTGGAGGGTTTTGGTGAATGTTGTTGTTGTTGTTGTTTTTACTTTAAGGATCCAAGTCCCTCATATTAGTTTCAACCCTCAGGGATTTGAAATTACATTTCCATTATCAGGCTCTCTGTTGTGACTCTACCACTGAGGACAAGTAGAATCTTATACCTCTTATATCCTCTTCCTAATTCAACTTCTCCTTTGCCCATTTTTGTCCCTATTTTGCTTCTTTCTTTTCTTTTTTTTTTTTTTTGTGTCTCTGAGGATTGCAACTTTTCTGATTCTGATTTCTGGAAGCCTTTCTTGCAGTACAGAGGGGTTACAATTACACAAGCAAGGTCATGAGTACATTTCTTATCAAGCATTGGTGCCTCCTCCTTTGTTTCCCCTTCCCATCCCTTCCCATCGCCACCTCCCATCTCCCTCCGCCCACCCCCACCCAGGGCCAAAGTTGTAAAGTTCGATTTTCGACATAAGGACTTGTGCATCTCATTGTTGCAATGGGTCCACCTGTATCCTTATTTACACAATTTGTTTTTCCCTTCCCCTCCACATACCAACACCAAATACAGTGAAAACGGGTTATATTGTGAGGGAGGGACACACAAAGCAACAAAGAAATCATCTTATAAATATGTTAGAAACAATCACATGAAAGAAAAAAAAACCAAAACATTTGAGTCCTTACCTTGGGGTTCATTTTGCCTAACATCAACTTATCTGACCTTTTCTTGTCTCAGACATATACTAGTAATTGCAAATAAGGGAAACCATGGGAGCTATGTTTCTTTGGGCCTGGCTTACTTCACTTAACATAATTTTTTTCCAAGTCTTTCCATTTCCTAACAAATGGGGAAATGTCATTCTTTCTGATGGATGCATAGAATTCCATTGTGTATATGTAACACAATTTTTTGATCTATTCATCTACTGAGGGGCATCTGGGTTGGTTCCATATTTTGGCTATGGTAAATAAAATGCTGCAATAAACATAGTTGTGCTGGTAGCTTTAGTATGGTCTTGTTTGTGATCATTTGGGTAAATGCCCAAAAGTGGGATCGCTAGGTCATAGGGGAACTCTATGTGGAGTCTTTTGAGGAACTTCCACACTACTTTCCAAAGTGGTTGAGCAAGTTTACATTCCCACCAACAGTGCAGTAGTGTTCCCTTCTGGCTACATCCCCTCCAGCATCTGTTGTTATTAGAGTTCTTGATTATAGCCATTCTAACTGGGGTGAGGTGGAATCTCAATGTTGTTTTGTTTTCCATTTCTTTTATGGATAGAGAGGTTGAGCATCTCTTCATGTGTCTATTGGCCATCCTTCTTTCCTCTTCAGAGAAGTTTCTCTTTAAGTCTTTAGCCCTCTTATTTATTGGGCAGTTGTTTCTTTGAGGATTTGTTGTTGGGGTATTTAATTTTTTGATTTCCAAGTATATTTTAGATATGAGACTCTTGTCTGTTGGCCATCCTTCTTTCCTCTTCAGAGAAGTTTCTATTTATTGGGCAGTTGTTTCTTTGAGGATTTGTTGTTGGGGTATTTAATTTTTTGATTTCCAAGTATATTTTAGATATGAGACTCTTGTCTGTTGTGTGGCTAGTGAAGATCTTCTCCCAATCTGTAGATCTTGCTAGCTATGTCCTTTGCTATGCAAAAGCTCTGCAATTTCATGCAATCCAATTTGTCCAATCTTTCTTTGATTTGTTGTGTTTCTGGGTCTCTATTAAGAAAATTTTTGCTTGTGCCAAAGAGACCTAGGGTTTCTCCTATTCCATCCTGTAATGTTTTCAGGGTGTCTGCTTTGACTCTGAGGTCTTTGATCCATTTGGAGTTGATTCTGGTGCAGGGTGATATATAAAGACCTAGCTTTAGTTTTCTACAAGTAGTTAACCAATTTTGCCAGCACCATTTACTGAAGAGGCTGTCTTTCTTTCATTCTATTTTTTTTTAGGTCCCTTATTGAAGATTAGATGGCTGTAGGTCTGTGAGTTCATTTCTTGGTTTTCAATTCTATTCCATTGGTCCTGAGGTCTATTCTTGTGGCAGTACCAAGTTGTTTTGATTACTACAGCTTTGTAATAGAGTTTGAAATTTGGTATTGATATTCCTCCAGCACTGTTCTTTGCCTGGAGAAACTTTTAACATGGTGACATTCTTTTAAAGAAAGGATGCTGGTCAGGACCACCAATGTATACCCTAAGATTTCTCTAACTATAGATTTCATAATTAAAAAAAAATGGTGGATATGAGTCTCTTTCACAAAAGGTCTTCGTAAGGTCCGCTCCTGGATGGCAAGCAGACTCTACTGTCCTCGCAGCAAAGTCTCCGCCCAGTTACCCCCATTACCTAGACAACTGGCACACCTGGAAGAGGTCACATCTGCATCCCCTGAGGTCACATCTGAATTTGATGTGGCCACACCTTTCTCCTCCCATACCCTAGATAAGGCCTAGCCCAGGCCCAGATGCCTTCTTTTCTTGCTCTTTTCTCTCTCTTTCCCAGCTCTCTATCTTTCCCAGCTCTCTCTTTTCCCAGCTCTTTCCCAGGCCTTTCCCAGCCGCGTGGAGTGCCAACATGGCCTGGTCCCAGCAGGTCTACTGAATAAACCTACCCCTTACCTGAATACCACGTGCGTGGTGCTGTTCTTACTCGGCTACCTCTTTTTTAAAAACCTAACAGTCTTTGGGTTTGTTATTCAACTGAGTCATCCTCTCAATCAATGACTGCATATTATTAAGGGTGTACTGCAGAAATAAAGAAAAATAAAGGAACAACATTATATGCTGATTTTTAAGTGAAAGGGTAGACTATGGACCTTATTATCACAGATATAACAACAATGTTCAATTAAATTTTCTTATATAAAATATGTTTTAAGATGATGACTTGTTTCTACCCATAGATTTAGCTGATAATTTATTTTTCTTTTGGTCGGAGGGCTTGAATTCAGGGCCTGGATACTGTCCCTAACTCAAGGCTAATACTGTACCATTCTGAGCTACAGCTCTACTTCTGGATTTCTGGTGTTTAATTGGAGATAAGAGTCTCACAAACTTTCCTCCCTTGGTTGGCTTTCAACCACAATCCTCAGATCTTAGCCTCCTCAGTAAGTAGGATTACAGACTGGTGTTCACCTAGTTGACAATTTTTTAATAATGGCATTTTATATATTATTCAGCTTTCTCTAGAACATTAAAAGTTGGATCTAATTAATAACCAACTGTAGTTTCTTGTTTTAATTTTAAATGGTCTCTTTCCCATAGTCTAATGCAACTAAATCACTCAATTTCTTTACCAGTAATATTTAATTTTTAAACATCATTTGATGTATGGTTTATATACTACTTACTCTCATGACCTAGATGACAACTTCAATTGTACAGATATGATATTCAGTATAGAAAGAGAGCAATTAGTCACAAAATACTGCATAGTTATAAATTGTGGTCAAATAATGTATGGTCATGTTGAGTCTCCTCTGTAAATCTTCCTGTAGAAGCCAGGTTCCCCTTCCTTTACATATCTATGTCCATGTAACAACTTGCTCTCAAGTTAACAGCATAAATAGAAGTATGTATTATCTCATGATTTCTATGATTCAGATTGGCTTTATCTACATACTCTACTTTTACTGAAGCTGTACTAAATCTATTGACCAGAACGTTAGCCATCATGATTCAAGGATGGAAGACTGGTTTCTAAGCAACCTCATATATTTAGCTGGATTCAGTTCCTATAAGACATGGAACTGAGGGCTTCAGTTATATGCTGAAAATTGGACAGAGTATACCACAAACTTTTATATTTCTCTGTAGAGTAGCTGAAACTATGGTGGTGGCTGATTATATCAGACTGTGAATTATAGAAGTTGAGAGGCATGCACATTCATATTTATTAATTCAAATCCTGTTATTCATTAAAAATCTCCTAAGTTTCAAGCTGAGAGATGAAAATTACAACCACAGAAAGAGATATGACCCATTTATTGCAGCAGAGGAAATACATTTAAGTTGGCATCTGTGTATAATAATAAAAAATAAATAAACAATGAAAATGGTTTACAAAGTTAGTCTTTGCAAATCTAGCTTTGTAGTTATTTTCCATTTTAATCTCAGGATTCCAGTTAGTGAGTCAACCACTAAATATATAAACATTTATTGTTATTTTTACTGAGAACATAAATAAAAGTAAAATATATAATCATAGTTCTTCATGAAATTTGCTTAGGTTAGCTTAAACATTTCAAGTAGGATAAAATCTATTTTTACCATGCCATTAAAACTATACCCTAGCTGGGCATTGGTGGCTCACACCTGTAATCCAAGCTACTCAGGAGACTGGGATCTAGGTTGTGGTTGGAAGCCAGCCTAGGCCCATAAGACTCTTTCTATTTACAAATAACCACTCAAAAACTGGAAGTGGTGCTGTGGCTTAAGTGGTAGCCAGCTTTAAGCATAAAGAGCTCGGGAACAGTGCCCAGGTCCTGAGTGTATAAAAAATGGAAGAAATATCAATCAATGGATGAATGGAAAAATTGTATCATGAGTACATAATAGAATATCATTCAGCCTCATATTCAGCATGCTATAAATTGCAATGCAAATGAACCCCCAACCTTTATTCTGTTTCAAATTAGCCTTATACTAACTCTGATATTGTATAATTTTTCTATCATATAAAGTATTCAGAATAGCATGTTAGTATCTGGGGATGGTAAAAGGACTGAATAGCCTATAGCAGTTTTAAGAGGACAGTTGTTAAGTTTTTCACTGGCTAAAAAGGCGGCTTGAGTGGATGCCCTTATCAGAAAGTTCAAGTCCTCTGAATGGTGCAAAGTCCAGGATCAGGGTACTAGCACATATTGCCAGGGTCTATTGTTTCATTCTTGATTATATCTCTTACTGTTGTGTCCTAATCTAATGGAAGGAACCAGTTCATTTTCATGGATTTTTTTCTTTGTTTGTTTTGCCAGTCCTGGGGCTTGAACTCAGGGCCTGGGCATGGTCCCTGAGATTCTTGTGCTCAAGTCTATTACATGAACCACAGCCCCACTCTCAGTTTGTTTTTTGCTTGTTGGTTTGTTTTTGCTTTGTTTTGTTTTCTGAGTAGTTTATTATAAATAAAAGTCTCATGGACTTTTCTTCCCACACTGGCTGGCTTTGATGTTTAATCCTCAATACTCAGCCTCCAGAGTAGCTAGGATTATGGACATGAACCACCCTGCTGTTTGTGGATCTCTTCACCTGGTGGCTTAATTACCTCCTGAAATGCCTCATTTTGGATGCATCATCACATTAGGGCTTTGGGTTTCAAAACATGAGTTTGAGTGTTGTGTGTTTGCAAACATTCAGACCACTGAAAACAAATCCATAGCAACAGAAAGCAGATCAGTGGTTGACAGCGGAAAGGAAAATGTGAAATAACTCTTCAATAGAAATGTAATTTTATTTTGCATTAGCAGGAAGGTTTTGAAACTAGATAGAGGTGGTAGCTGCACACCATTGTGAATGTACAAAAACATGCTGCTGAATTGAGTACTAAAATGATTAGTTTTTCTTTGTGTGAATTTTCCCTTCATTGAAAACATGATTAGGAAGTAGAAAAATAAAACACAGTCACCATATCCTATTTCTGTAGGTCCTGAATGGCCAAAGATAGTTTGAAACAGCAATCCTTTTATTCTAGTGGAAGATTTGTAACTCTGAGTAATTTTGCATGGGAAGAGTGAGTTTCAGTCTTCAAAGTGGAACCCACCATTGAAATGCTTTAGTCTAACCAATTCTGAACATTTTTCTTATCAGTTTTAACTCATACTTTGTCTTTTGTCTCTAATCCTATTCCCTCTGCTATTGTCTAATAAAACTCAATGTATTTCATCATATCACAATCATCACTTCATATTTTAGCTCATTGATTAATCACTTTAAAAATCATTCATAAAAATCTCTTCAGATTTTAATCTAAAAGACATTACTCAACAGAGTTGTGTTATTAGAAGTTTTATATTGCTTTGGAAAAAAAGAAGTAGGAAATAAGCAAAAAAAGGCAAATCAGAAATTTTCAGAAAAGGTTTTTGAGTTAGAACTAAGTAATGGATGGAAGACCATCCCATAAAACATAGACTAGAGCCCATGCTGGTGGTTCATGCCTGTAATCCTAGCTACTCAGGAGGCTGAGATCTGAGGATCGAGGTTCAAAGCCAGCCCTGGCAGGAAAGTCCGTGAGACTCTTATCTCCAATAAACCAGCAGGAAAGTCCGTGAGACTCCTATTTCCAATAAACCACCAGAAAACTGGAAGTGGCTCAAGTGGTAGACCAATAGCCTTGAGCTGAAGAACTAAGGTACAGCACCCAGGCCCAGAGTTCAAGTCCCACAACCAAAAAACAAACAAAAAACAGACAATGCTTTGAGGAGATCATATCTGCGAAATGATAGCAATGATTAGAAATAGTTAAATATGCTTAGCTCTAGGTAAAGAACATTTCAGTCAGAATGGAAAGTTTAAATATTCTGCTTGAATGATATAAACATGATCTAGGAATAACTAGATGTTAGAGTTAAAAGTTGGAGGCTCAGAGGGTGAATCCACAAGAGCTTGACCTTGTAGGACATGCTTAAAGGGATTCTCTAATTGCTGTGTTAAATCTTTCCATGAAAATTGAACACAGTGCTGTGGATTAATTACTAAGCCTTATAAAAAATGTTGTGCCTTCTAGGGCCTATATAAGAAAATTATATAAGACAAAGAAACAAGCAAATAAAAAACAACAACAATATAATTTTTCCCAGAATAGGTATCTCAAATCTATAATCATAACTACTTAAAAGGCTCAGTTCTGAGGATCCAGGTTTGAAGCTAGCATGGCCAGGGAAGTACATTAGATTCTCATCTGCAATCAATCACTACAATGCTGGAAGTAGACATATGGTTCAAGTGATAGATTGCTAGCCTTGAGCAAAAAGGCTTATGACAGTACTTAGGCCCTGAGTTCAAATCCCAGGACCAGCACAGAACAAAGCAAACAAACAAAACTCACCATATTTTTTATTACCTGCTAAGTGCAAATAGAGTGTGAAATTTATGTTTAGCCTTCAATAAGTACTTGAGAAAGGGCCATATATATTTATTTTAATACCAAGGAATTCTTTTTTTCCCCTAATGTGGCTTCCTTTTATTGAAGCTTCTCTTTCAGGGATCTCATACTTTCTATTTAATTTTGAACTGAGAGGTTCCGTGCTGTAGTTCAGTTAAACTCCCTAGCAACAAGCATTTGATTTCTGTGGCTTCATGTGGATGACGCATTTCAGGAATAAAAGGCAGTTCATTTAAGAGGACAGTTGTTAAGTTTTTCACTGGCTAAAAAGGCTGCTTGAGTGGATGCCCTTATCAGAAAGTTCAAGTCCTCTGTTTTCAGCCGGCTCAAGGAAATGGCTATTAAATGTAGGACCATTCTTATCACTTATCAACTGCACATTTTATTCTCAAGCCACTTCACCAAAGATCTCCATTTCAGCCAAGTACAGAAAGTAAACACTTACCAAAATACTCTGTGCAAGATACCTACATTGATAAAAGGAGAGAGAACCTTCAGGGATAAATTAGCACTCTGAAAAAGTACTAAATACATTTTGTGATTTAGGTCCACTGGAGCATTTCTCTCAAACTAAGGAAAACCACATATTTAGGTTTAGAAACACAACACCCTGGAGCATTTTCAAAATGATTTTTTTCAAGTATCAGTAGGGTAACTATTTGTGGTATAACTGATAAGTCCTAGTCAGTTAGAGTTTTTCTTTTTTATGGAAGTAGATTCTGGTTTCTTTATATTTGTAGTTTAGGAAATTATATAGCATCTGTGAGATTTAATTTATGTTCATCATTTTCATAAGAAATATGTTATAATGATACTTCACTAATTTTGTAATAACATGAACCTGAAGCAAATTAATAGGTTGTAAAGTTAATTTTCTTTTTTACATTGAGCCTTCACTAAAATCCAACTTGCTTCTCCAGCGGTAGCCCTGTGTTACAGTTTGATGTTCCTTCCCAGATCTCTCAAATACACTCAAATAAGCGGGGGAAGGAGCGGGGAGATAGGAAGGAATGGTAAGGGGAAACAAAGGAGGAGGCAGCAATGCTTGATAAGAAATGTACTCATTACCTTGCTCATGTAATTGTAACCCCTCTGTACAGTATTTTCACAATAAAAAAATAAAATAAAAAATTTAAAAAAGCTAGTGTCCTACCATTTGAGACATAGCTCTAAAAAAAAGTTAAGAAGCACACGCACGCGCGCGCGCGCACACACACACACACACACACACACACACACACCAGCAAATGCACCTGCATATTCAAACACATATATGACTTATAGTTATTTAACATTAAGCTGGAAAATATATTTATAAATGTATGGTGCAGATCTTTCTAAGAAAATAAATGTAAGCCTACCATATTGTGTTAACTTTTATTCAAATTCTTAACATACATGTCCTATAGTTCACTTTGCTAATTAATTGACGTTCTATTGACAGACAAAACAGTATCT
Source organism: Dipodomys ordii (assembly GCF_000151885.1). NCBI lineage: Eukaryota > Metazoa > Chordata > Mammalia > Rodentia > Heteromyidae > Dipodomys > Dipodomys ordii. The sequence goes on from NW_012267262.1 coordinate 15,869,518, forward strand.
CAATGTTTTCTTCTGGAAAGTGGTCTGACATCATGAGTTTACATAGCTTATCTATGAAAAACAGTGAACTTCAACTTACTACCCTAACTGTATGTACACAAAATTTTACTATGATTTTCATAATTAAAAGAAAGCAAAATATTTAAATACCTATATAAATTTCAGGCAAAAAAATCTGTAAAAGTATATTAATTATGTTCATTACATTCTTAAATATAACAATCTAGCCAGGTGCTGGTGTCTCGTGCCTGTAATCCTAGCTACTCGGGAGGCTGAGATCTGAGAATTGCAGTTCAAAACCAGCCAAAAACTGGAAGTGGCCCGGTGGCTCAAGTGGTGGAGCTAGACTTAAGCTAAAGAGCTGAGGGGCAATGCCCAGGCCTAGAGTTCAAGTCCCATGATGGAAAAAAAAATTCAAACAAAATTCTACATTTAGCATATTTTTATACTTACATAAGCACACATTTAAATATATTTTTCCAAAGGTTTATGGAAATAAGTACTTTCATTGAAAAACACTGTGTAGTACTCGTTCATAGAAGAAAAATAAATTATGCATGTTTCCTCAATATCCAAGAGATGTGAGCTAATGGACAATTAAAGAAAGTGAGGAATATTCTTTTCACGTTACTCCAAATGGAAAGGTGGCATTCTCCCAATATTTGCTGGATGCAATACCTGTGCAATAAAAAAAAAACTTAATTCTGAAAGTAAGAAATTTTAAAAAATAGACCAGAAAATGAAGGGAAGCCTAAACAAAGTATTTCCTCAGTAAACAACAATAGTAACAAAAATAAGTCCTTTGTAAATTTCTTTTGCAAAAATGTGGCAGAGCTGCATATATAGCCTCGTATAAAGCAGAGTGCCCTCTGGTCAGGGAAGTCATAGACATGAAATTTTTAAATAGAAATATCTACTTTACTTTTAAAACATATTTTAGATATATGAAATAAGGAAAAGGTTGCCCAGGCAGCCTTTGAGCTCTGATTCTTAGATTCTAGTCTCTTGATTAGCTAGAAATAGTAACTAGGTAAGAGCCACTGATATTTGTCTATTTTTGTTTTTCTCTTTCATATTTTCTTTGAAATTCCACTCCTTTGAGCAATTCTTTGTTGTGTATTTTCCATAAATCTAAATGCTTATTTTTAAAACATTGCTATTTAGGTGAGACAGTCTGGAACAATGATTCTATGTCTTTGTTTAAAACTCTTTCGTCAACAGTTTTAGTTCAATAGACAAGTGTGTCAACTGGAAAAAAAAAAAGAAAAGAAAAGAAACTAGGAAAGAAATCCAGGGTTAATAGTGGTCAGCAAATTAAAACTTGTGTGCTCAGCACACAAAAAGCAATCAGCAGAGCCAAACAAAGGAAATGTAATTTTAGATATACTATCAACATATCAATAGCTAGATGGTGGTTACAAAAATATAGGATTGTGTTATCTGAAAAAATAAGCCATTTCCTTTTATGTGTTTTTGTGTATGCTTGATTATTTTTTAACAACACCTAGCATCGTATTCCCAAAGCTTCATGATATATACAAAATGTTCTCTATGTTGAAAGAATGGCTTATCTTTATTTCATATTTTTCTAGAGAATTATTTTTGTTAATAATGGCATGACAGCTCATTGAAGAAAGTAGCTATACAAATCAAATTACTTTCCCCTACAATGAAACTTTAAATCTAGTCTAACCCTGATTTCCAGAATAGTTAGAAAATTTAAGACTAGGCGAATTGAAAGCTCAATGATTGGAATATTTCCAGGTTTCTAAAATTATTTGATCTGTTTTATTTGCCAAAGCATTGCTTCGATGGTAGCTATAAGATCCTCAGTCCTTGACATCTATGCTTACAATATTGTACTAAGATAAGCAATGTCTCATTTATTAGCCTATACTAGTTGTACAAAGGGATATCATTGGCATATCTCCATACATGCATATCATACATTTTGGGGGTGGGTGGTGTTAGAGAGACAAAGGAGAATTCTGAACAGGGTGACATTGATTAAGGTGCATTGTTTCCATGAACTGACTTGTTGAAATGAAACCTTCTCTGTACAGCTAATTAAAAGTAATGCCCAAGAACAGACCTGAGGACCAAAGGAATAGAACTGAAGACCCAGAAATGAACCCACAGACCTATAGCCATCTAATCTTCAATCAGGGAGCTAAAAAAAGTAGAATGGAAGAAAGACAGCCTCTTCAGTAAATGGTGCTGGCAAAATTGGTTAAAAACCTGTAGAAAACCAAAGCTATATCTTATATATCTCCCTGCACCAGAATCAACTACAAATGGATCAAAGACCTCAAAGTCAAAGCAGACATCCTGAGTACATTACAGGAAGGAATAAGAGAAACTCTAGGGCTCCTTGGAAGAGGCTGGAATTTTCTTAATAAAGACCCAGAAAAACAATAAATCAAAGGTTGGACAAAAGGGATTGCATGAAACTACAGAGCTTCTGAATGGCAAAGGACATAGCTAGCAAGATGAAGAGAAAGCCCATGGATTGGGAGAAGATCTTTACTAGCCATACAATAGAATATACTTACATCTCAAAAAATTAAATCTCCAACAACAAACCCTCAAAGAAACAACCACCTGATTATTAAGTGGGCTAAAGACTTAAAGAGAGACTTCTCTGATGTAGAAATAAGAATGGCCAATAGACACATGAAGAAATGTTCAACTTCTCTAGCCATAAAAGAAATCCAAATCAAGTGGTTTTTTTCTTTCTTACTATTATTTTTAACATATTTAAAATGTACTATGTGACTTTTTTGTTTCTCTTGTATGTATTTCCCAATGGTATAACCCCTGTTTTCACTGTATTTGATTCTGGTGCCCCGTATCTTGTATATACATTTTTCTAATTTGGGGAGGGGAAGGGAAATAACACAATGCTGAAATAAGGATACATGTTGACCCATTGTAACAATGAGATGTACAAGACACTATATTGAAAACAAACTTTACAACTTGGGGAGGCGTGGAGTTGGGGAGGTGGGAGGGAAAAAGCAAAGGAGGAGGTAATAATGCTCGATAGGAAATGCACTCATTACTCATGTAATTGTAACCCCTCTGTACAGTATTTTTACAATAAAAACATATTTAAAAAAGAAATGCAAATCAAAACAACGTTGAGATTCCTACTCACCCCAGTTAGAATGTATATAATCAAGAAATCTATTAACAACAGATGCTGGAGGAGATGTGGCCAAAAGGGAAGCCTACTGAATTGTTAGTGGGAATGTAAACTTGTTCAACCATTTTGGAAAGCAGTATGGAGGTTCCTCAAAAGACTGCACACAGACCTCCCCTATAACCCAGAAATTCCACTTTTGGGCATTTATCCAAATGATCACAAACAAGGCCATACTAAAGCTACCAGCACAACTATGTTTATTGCAGCATTATTCACCAGAGCTAAGATATGGAATCAACCCAGATGCCCCTGAGTAGATGAAGGGATCAAGAAAATGTGTTATATATACACAATGGAATTCTGTGCCTCCATCAGAAAGAATGACATTGGCCCAATCGTTAGGAAATGGAAAGAGTTGGAAAAAATTATATTAAGTGAAGTAAGCCAGGCCCCAAAAAGCACAGGTCCCATGGTTTCCCTCCTTTGTGATAATTAGTTTGCATCTAGGAGAAGTATAAAAGATCAAATACTATATACTTATGACATATAAGATGACACTAAGCAAAATGAACCCCACGATAGGGACACAAGAGGGTTTTTTATTGTGAAAATACCATACAGAGGGGTTACAATTACATGGGCAAGATAATGAGTACATTTCTTATCAAGCATTGCTGCCTCCTCCTTTGTTGCCCCTTCCCATCCCTTCCCATCTCCCCACTGCCTCCCCCGCCAAAATTGTAAAGTTCATTTTTTGACATAACATCTTGTACATCTCATTGTTGCAATGGATCCAGCTGTATCCCTATTTAAATAATTTGATTTTTCCCTTCTCTTCCACAAATTATACCAACATCAAATACAGTGAAAACAGGGGTTATACCGTGGGGGAAGGACATACAAAGCAACAAAAAGTATCTTACAAATATGTTAGAAACAATAGCAAGCAAGAAAAAAAAAACATTTGAGTCCTTACCTTGGGGTTTATTTCACCTAACATCAACTTATCTGACCTTTTCTGCTCGTCTCAGACATACACTGGTTATTGCAAATAAGGGAAACCATGGGACCTATGTTTCTTTGGGCCTGGCTTACTTCACTTAATATAATTTTTAGTGGCACTGTGGCTCAAGCTGAAAAGCTGAGGGGCAGCACCCAGGCCTAGAGTTCAAGCCCTATGACAAACCAAAAAGAAAACAAAAAAAAAAAATACAAGAGGTTTTATCATTGTTGCTGTTGTTTTTAATGTACTTATAATGTACTGTGTGATTTTTTTTGGTTTCTTTTGTATGTTCTTCATCCATGGCATAATCCCTGTTTTCACTGTATTTGATGTCAGTACCTTGTATCTTGTAGATACATTTTTCTAATTTGAGGAGAGGAAGGGAAATAACACAATGCGGCAATCAGGATACAGGTTGACCCATTGGAAAAATGAGATGGACAAGACACTATTTAAAAAAAAAACAACTTTACAGGTAGCAGGGAGGGAGGAGTTGGGGAAGTGGGGAAGGAAGGGCATAACAATGCTCAGTAGAAAATGTACTCATTTACCTTACTCATTTAACTGTAATGCCTTTATACAGAATCTTTACAATAAAAAAATATTAAAAAAGTAATTAAGCCAGACACTGGGGGCTCACACCTGATATTCTGGCTACTCAGGAGGCTGAGATCTGAGGATCATGGTTCAAAGCCAGCCTGGACAGGAAAGTTCCTGGGACTCTTATCTCCAATTAACCACCAGAAAACCAGAAGTGGTGCTATGGCTCAAGTGGTAGACCTCCATCATTGAGCTGAAGAACTGAGGGGCAGAACCCACGCCAAGAGTTTAAGCCCCATGAACGACAAAAAAAGTAATTTTTAAAAATATGTTACATAATTTGATCAAATGTTCTTATCTCCCTTCTTTTTTCTAGTGTTCAGTAAATTTCATTATATTGTTTTTTAGATATTCAGATAATAAACGGAGTGTAAACAATGCCTCTTCAAACAGGAGGCTGTTGATCCATATAAGTATCTAAGGCAATTTAAATTTCATTTCATATTGAATGACTTGTCTACAACTTTATCTTTGTTCATTGTCCCTTCATGCTGTTCTGGCCACCTCTCACGTGTTCAGGGCTTTCATGAGCATCATGGTGTTCACATTGCTCTTCTCTGCAGTGGAGTCGAAGGTTATAGATTTGCTCCTGAGATTTCTACCATGGCATCTTCTCCTACCGCTAAAATCATGTTGTACATATCGTACTCTGAGGCTGGCCAACTTCAGAGGTCCTTCGGGTTGTCCTTCCAAGACTCTAAGCTGCTTTGGGATTTCTTCCATTCCTCTGTGCTCCTACTCAGCTTAAATGGAAAGTGAGAGGACGCCATGAATGCCTTAACTTTCTTACTATTTCACCTACCTATGGAATGTTTAACATGGGTTAGGTAGATTTAGACATCTGTTATTGAGGGTATAAATATCACTCTTTGATTCCTGAAAAGTCTAGGAATGTGAAAATTTTGCTTGTGTGTGTGTGTGTGTGTGTGCGCGTGTGCACACGGTGTGTGTGTGTGTGCCAGTCTTGAGGCTTAGACTCTGGGCCTGGGCACTATTGCTGAGCTTTTGGGTTCAAGGCTAACACTCTACTATTTGAGCCAAAACTCTCCTCCTGACTTTTGGTGGCTAACTGGAAATAAAAATATCATGGACTTTCCTTCCTGGGCTAGCTTGGTACCACAATCCTCAGGTATCAGCCTCCTGAGTAGGTAGATTTACAGCAATAGCAAAGACTTGGCATTTTAAGTCAATTCTCCCCTCAAAAGTATTGTAAATTTATTAATTTTGAAATTTAACATAGCCAGGTGCTGGTGATTCATGCCTGTAATCTCAGACACTCAGGAGGCTGAGATCTGAGGATTATGGCTCAAATCCAGCCCAGGCAGGAAAGTCCATGAGACTCTTATCTCTAATAAAACATTCAGAAAACCAGAAGTGGCACTGTGGCTCCAGTAGTAGAGTGCTAGCCTTGAGCTGAAGAGCTGAGGGAGAGCACCCAGAACCCACTTCAGAAAAAAAAATTAATAATAATAATAAGATTAACTCTCTGAAAACAATACATACAAATAGATATTTATCTGTGAAAACTCATTGAACTATATACTTTTAAATATCATATTGTATGTAAATTATATATCACTACATTTGATTTTAAGCATAAAGTGAAAACTCAAAATTTAGCAAATAATTTTATTTCATTATTTTTTTTAAATTTTTCTCTAAGAAGGTAAAGTATACTCATTGGCAAAAAAGTACCCTACGCATAATACATACTAATAAAAATAAGGTGATTCTGAAAGAATAAAAAGCTAGCAACTTGGGAAATAACATTTATGATTTCTAACATAGGAATAATAGTGGTAATAAAAATGAATACCAGTTCTACTGTATTAGAAAATACCAAATTTATTTTCATTTCTAATTCTAATTTCTAATTCTAATGGACCTGTGATTAAATCCATTTCATAAACAGAGGCCTAGATGTGGAGCATTAAGAGTAGAAGCTCATTCAACTCAAAGAATCAGAAGAGTGATTTAAAACAGCTAAGTTAAGGGAGCCTTACTTCAGAGTCTTCATTGTTAATTACTAGTTGTATCAACATTTACAAGTCTTTTTATCATCGGCATGATAATCCTATGATGGTAATATGAAAATGCTGCTGCTGATGGTGGTAATAAGTGATGATGATGGATGGTCATGCTGATGGTGATAACAGCAGTGGTAATGGCTAACGTTGATGGTAGAGGGATGAAGAGAATGTGCTGATATTGACTTTTAACATTTACACAAGACATCCTTAATGCTAATGTAAACTTATGTATTCACTTCTCACTTCCCCCATAAAGAATTATGACAATGCTACTCTCAGTCTCTCCATGCCACCAACAAGAAACTGATTTTCAGAGACAAGACATAGATCTAAAGTTATCGAGCTATAAAAAGAAGAAAAAAAAGTATAACAAATCAGATAGGACTTTGATTGACTTCAAAGTTCACTCAACTGCTTTCATTAAATCCTTGTGATTAAAAATGGCATGCATCCCTATCTTAAAATAAAAACATTATTTATGGTGTTTGAATCTCTACAATGAGAATTTTAACAATATCCGATTATTGTTATTCATTTGAGATCACTAGCTAAGTAATAAATATCATGACTTTTTCAAGAAACATATACTCTTCCTTTTTGGACATAGCTGAAAGATGATAAAATGAAAAGCAGATAATATTCTGAGCCTTTGTGTATATCTACATTTTTAAATCCATGTACTTACCCTGTTATCAGTCTATCTCACATCTATCTCTCTCTCTCAAAGGACTGTCCTATTTTTATATTGTGGATGGTGATAAGAGTCACGTGAAGCTGGGATAGGAACCAGAAGTGGAATAACATCACACTTTTTCTGTTCTTTCTCCCAACCAACTGAAAAGTCAAGTACCATAAAAAAAAATCCCTGCATTCAAAATATGTGTAAATTCTAAGCAATTATTTCCCAGTCTCTCGTGGATAGAAATGCATTGCTTTACAAATTCAAGATGCTTGGGGGTACGGGGAATGTGAGTCTTATGGAATAAGCCTTATAAAGTGTACTCATGAAGTCTAATTACTGGCACGGAATAGATACTCTTCTACAGAGAAATATTAGCCAGCATTTAAAGGTCGCAGTCCTGTGAAGGAAATTAAAATCAGCACTCTATTCTTTATATTGGATGTGAATATTTGGGACTAAGGAATTAAAGATCCCTGAAGGGAGAACAGAGAAAGGGAGAAAGAGGAAAGAAAAGAAAGCTTAAGATATACAAGATGAGCTTTGATGATCTCTGCCCAGGCATTAAGTTAGATGGAGTGGTAAAGCATTGCTTAAAAGTGGTATTTTCAGTTATTTTCTTCAAAACTGCTTAACACTTTAATTTTATTAGCCACTGGACTGAGACAAAGATAAGTTTAGCAGCTAGCTTACTGTAAACCAGAGATGTTTGAGGAACTCCAACGAAGTCATTGCACTCTAAATGACAAACTGTCACAAGCAACATCAGGGAGAAAAATAGCTTTGCTCCGAGGGAAAAATCATGCTTGCAAAAGAACATTTACTATTTGCATATTATTGGAAATGTCAGTGGTAAACACACTTTTATACCTCCAGTAATTTATAACAATTTATAACACTAAAAATGTTTCAACTGTTTGATTTTACTTCAAAATGTGAAAACTTCTGTTTAAATTTTTTTCAGGTATTGCTAAAAAGGTGAGTCAAATATATAAAGGAACACCTATTTGTGTGTCTAAATAATAGGATCAATTGTAAGTTAATGTCACATGTGAAAGCTGATTGTAAGAACCAAAGAGAAACAATAATTTGGAAATGTGAAATCATCTCAGTATTAGCAGAAACAATTTGGCAATACTGAGGTGAGAATTTTCTTCTAATGTACAGAAATCAGACAATTCCCTGATATCACTGTATTTGATTGTAATGGTACTTTTGAATTTAAAAACAATGTCCAGAGTACACTGGAACCATAGATATATCAAGGTTGATAGAATTCTCTACTTTATCAAATTATAATGTTTTGTAACAATACCATCAGGATTCTTTAACTATTAGAGTAAAAGAGAGAAGTTCCTTGGGAATTCTTAGATGCTAGGAGAATGGGGTTTCCACTTTCATTTAATAAGGCAATCTTTTTGAACCTAGTATGTACCACATTTATTGTATAAACTGATTGTATAAGGGGAAACAATCATATTTACCATCTAAGCCATAATATTTAATAGTATTTGTTATTGAATAGGTAGATGTCATATATTTATGTATTTTAATATGAGTAGATATACTCACAAGCATATATACATGTATACTCAGACATACAAATGATTTGACTCACCTAAGTTATAGAATAATAAACATGAAAACCTAGAAGCCAGGGAAACAAGCTATACTTTATTGTTCTTCCCATAAGCCTTCCTTTAGTCATACTTTCCTTCTAGACTAAGAAAAAAAGTGAAAATCGACTACAGTGACCTCAGGTTTTGTGAAATCCAATGTCTCCATTGTATTTCTTTATAAAGCCCCAAAGAAGTTAGATAATTCTCAAATAAAAATAGCGCCTCCTAAGTATTTCAAGGCCAAAATACAATTATGTGTCTTCATCAAATTATCATCATGAATCAAAAGGGTATTTTCTCCTCTGTGTGATCACCTCCACTAGTTTAATAAAGGCTATATAACAAATGGAGCACAGTTGCCACAGCAACATTTTTTCTCTTAGGCACTGTGAGACAATACTTGTTATTCCCTCTGCTTTGTTTTAATAGAACAAAAGTCAGTCTAATAAATGCAATTTCCCTAGAACCAGCTTCTTTTTCTTTCATTATAATGAATAAACTTAAAACAGACATAAGTCTCAATAATGGAATACTTTCATACTTAATTACGTGGTGGTATTACGTTGTAGACATAATGCCACAAAAATACAGTTGTTTGCTGTTTCACCAGGTAATTAATAGTGATTATTGTGCTGAAAGTTTTCTCCTTTGTCATACATAATTTGTAAAATAAAAAAAATACTAAAATGTAGATGGGCTTAACAAACACTAAATAATAAAATATTATCAAAGATTTAATGATACAGAAGTAGTTCTGGGTGGAAAAAAATCATACTCTTTGTTACTATGGTAATAACTTGAAATTATAATGTAAGTTTTAAAATATATTTTCTAAGAGCATATAAATTTTTACAAACCCAAAATATGAACACTGTATCTGATATACAAGAAAGAGAGTAGCCGGGAGCTGGTGGCTCACACCTGTTAACCCAGCTACTCAAGAGGCTGAGATCTGAGGATCGCGGTTCAAAGTCAGGCTAGGCAGGAAAGTCTGTGAGACTCTTATCTCCAATAAACAACTAGAAAACCAGAAGTGGCGCTGGGGCTCAAGTGGTAGCGCGCTCGCCTTGAGCTGAAGAGCGCAGAGACAGCGCCCAGGCCCAGAGTTCAAGCCCCACAACCAAAAAATAGAAAGAGAGAAACAGAAAAATCACAACCAGAGTGTGCAAAAGCCAGTTAGGTTTTGCTACAGTTTGTCCCCTGAGGATCCAGGCGTGGAAGCACCATTGTCAGTAAGGTGATGTGTGTGGGGGCTTGGAGGGATTATCTAATGGAACTTGTGGCCCTAAATTCATTGAAGGAATAGAGTGGCACTCACGTAATCCCTTGGCTGTTCATGGTGGACAGTTGTAAACACCTGAGCCTGGCAAAATAGGAAGTTCTTCATGGTCGTGTGCTCCTACTTTCTTGCCATTACTTTCAGTCACCGTTTGACTCAGATGAGAAGGATTTTTGCAAGAGGTAATTCAACACAGGCTCCATGCCTTTAAATTTTCAAAACTCTTAGTTGACTAATTTCTCCTATTTAAAAGTAGATTGTCTCTAGCTAGAACAGTAGAGAGTTTGTTTGCATAAACTATTTCTAGTTAATATAAGCTAGTTGCCTAATGAAACCCTCCTGCAATACCTGCAGAAATTATAAATCATATGTAAAAGCTCAACGTGAGGCAGTGTTGAAAACATAATAGACATTTACTAAGGTTTTGTTACATGTAATATGCTAATTACCTCAACTTCACCTTAGTAATACTTTGGAAATCTCTGATATGTAAATTATCTTAAAATAGTAGAAGACATATAATCTAAACTGATTGAATTAATCATGTATATGTGTTTGTATGTGTGGTTACTAACACAACTCTTTCAAAAGCAGGCATTAGCTCTAAAGAATAAGAATAGACAATTGGAAGCCACCCAGGAATTTTCAAAATTGGAATGACCCTTTAGTAAATAACTTTAATTAATGATGATTAGGACAAACACACATACACAAAGTACACAGTATATTTAAATTTATTTGTTAATAGTACTATTTAACTTGAAGGTACTATAATTTTTTTCACTTCACACATTTCAGTTAATCACCTAAATACGTAAATGACTGAACTAGCAAGAGATCAAACCTACATATTTTGATGAGAGAGCTCATATTTCTGTAAACTTAGTGCTTTCTTTTCATGTCAATTCAGTCTCACAGGTTATATTTTATTATTTGGATATATACTCTCAACGCTATTTTCCTGTCTTAAAAATTTCTGTAAACATCCTTTGGGCAGATACTCATGTTGCAATGAATCTTATTGTGTGCATTGCTACTGCTATTTCTATGCCATATATTGAGAACTAATCCATTTGGTGTTGAAATTCATAATTCCTGGTCAACTAACAGGCTGTAAGCACAAATCTATTCCTCAGGATTATTACTGAAGGGCATTATACTGGCACATACTTGTAATATCAGCTATTCAGGAGGCATATAGGTTTGCCATTCCTGGCCATCAATCAATCAATAAATCAATAAATGCAGAGACTTTCCCTGTTCATATTTGCATAATCATCATAAAGACTGCATTGAGAAAAATAAATGGATAATGTAGAGCAGAAAGAATAAAAGAATTAATAGATCAATGTCAAAAGAAAATATGTATTGGGAACTCAAGACTGCAAAAACTAGTATTAAAAGATACATAGTGATTGCACAAACTCAGATATAAGTAGGTGGACAAATGTGATGCTCATATTTTACTTATTTATTACTTACATTTCACCCTTAAAAATGAAGTAAAGTTACTTTGGGGAAAATGGATGGGATAATATTGATGGGATCCACATGTTGAATGTGATCAGCTAAGATCTGAGAGAAAAAGCATGTTTTCTCTATGTGGAATTTGTACCTAAAAATAATAATAGTGATAATGGGATATGAATGCAAATGTAGGACTCTTGAAGGACACAGAAAGAATAGGCTCAAGTGATCATCATCTAATGTACGGTAGGTTTGTATGGAAACAACACAATGAAATACGCTAAATAAAAAGGGTTAAGTACAGTTTTTGTCATTTGCCAATAACTGCATTATCCCCTAAACTGAATTAATTCTTCAGTTATTACTTGATTAATAAAGATAAAGCATGGTGGGGGGGGCGTGATAAGAGAATAACAAAGTCAGTTGATCAAAGTATAATAGATGAATACAGAGAAATACCACAATGAAAGTCCCTGGTGCACTTTATATATGTCAATAATTTTTTAATCAAAGAAATTAAATGTTGTATTGTCCTTGATAAAAGAAGTTTTCAACGAGTAGGCTGCTTTCAGTACAGCAAGAGATTAATAGAGAAATGACTGATTCATACTCTTCAAGTGCCCTCTTCTATGTGGCTTTGTCTTTTCATGCTGTTAAAATAAAATAGCTGAAACTTGGTAATTCATAAGGAACAGAAATTCATTTCTCATACTCAGGAAGGCTAAAAGTTCAAGATCAAGGCAGAAGCAAGTTCAGCGCCATTCAGAGAAGGTGCCGTCTAGGTGTCTTCACCTGTCAGAAAAGTTAAAGAGCAAAAAGGACCTCGTTTACTTCCTCTCAGGCTTTTTGTAAAAAGGGACTGCATTCCTGAGGACAAAACTCTTATGACTTCATCATTTTTCAAAAGTGATCTCCTTCTATTATCACAAAAGGGGATTAAGTTTGAACATGAATTTAGGAGTAGACAAGCGTTTAAACCAATATGATACCTACCTTTATGGGAATGCATTCCTGATACTGCCACCTCAAATTTCCAGGGCAAGTAAGCTTTTCCATGTCTTAAAGTTGACCCTTCCCCCCACATACATTACCCCTTTTCCTTGTGTATTATTTTACCTGGTGAACATACATTTTCCTTTCTACCAAAGTCTGAACAAAGCTGTTCATTTCTTCAAATGGAATACATTTATTGTGAGTAATAATTTACTCCATGTGCCTCTATTAGTGGTGTTTATAATAGTTTCTTGCAGGATTGGTTTATGTTCATCTCCCTTAGGAGACAATGAAAATCCTTGAGTGTGAATCCTAGCCATCTTACTGTGCCCTTGGCATAGTACAGAACATTAAACATTTTAGATGCAGAATAAATGTATTATAGCTCAATGTGCTAATATGCAAAGCTATGGATAAATTATATAATAGATAAAATGATCATACTTCATTAACTTCTATTTAAGAAACATACAGATTTTCCCACCAAATTATTACAATGGAGGAAACATTTGAGATCTGACAGTTGTCAGTTCTATATTTAAATAAGATACAGAATTGTTAAATACATGCACATGTACACATATATGAATTATGTAGATAAGACAAAAATATATGCTATCTATGTCTTTTATGTAAATGTTAAAATAGATGCACACATGGGTTTGTATATGTGGTTTATATATATATATGATTTAATCAATTGATATTAGATTATGTCATTTGATTATATTATTTAATATTGTTATATTATTTGATCAAGTATTGATATTTCAATTTCAAATTTATTTCCCCATCCAATTTTTGATTCTCTAAACCATCCTCCAGTCTCTAAATGCTGCAAGAGCTTATTATTTATGTTACTACCTCAATTGCTAATCATGCAGTGCTCTGGAATCCTATGTATACTATTATATTAAATACATTCAATTGTTAAATTGGTACTCTCCATGGTTTTACTGTGTTTCTTCAACCCAACTCTGAGATCACATAAGCCTCAGAGAATATGCTTTCTGAATGACTTTGCAGTGCCAAGAATACTTCTAGGTAGTAAAAGCTAGTAAAGAAGAAAACAAATTTTAAAGCCATGTGAAGAAGAAGTCAAACAGGGAAGATAAAGAGGAGTGCATATTAGATCATGAAGTCCAAAGAAGATCATCCAAACATACCTCAGAGAGTTGACATATGACTTTATCTTAAAGGACTGGATCAAAGTTTTGCAGTTGGGAAAATAGAAATAGGAATCCATCAGAATGGACTTGAGTAAAAGAACGAATGTGAAAAGTAAGAAACTATTTTAGTAACTGTATACCTGGAGTAATAGATGATTAAACTGATTCAATTTTAATTCTTAATTTCAATGAAGATTATCAGTCTTCCACCATAATGCCCTGACATCACACACACACACACACACACACACACACACACACACACACACACACACAAATATAAACTTCAGATCCTTTGGCCAATTGACCCAATTCAAGAGAAATGCTTAACCTTTAAATTAAATTAAAAAAGAACTGTATCCCACTCATTAGCAATAACCATCTTGTGTTAGCTTATCAAAAATGGATCTTAAGGATTGAGATGGCTGAAGTCCCCTCATCTTGAGAAGAAAATCTTTATGCCATAATCAGAATAAAGAACAATGAACGTACACTATAATAGAAAGAAATTAAAATTCACAACTTTTTCAATTCTAAGGCATGGGAACAAATTGATGAAAAGCGTAGAAAGGCAAAGTAGTTAAAATTTAGCGGTTGATTTCGGGCCTCAGTGTAGGTATTTTGATGGTATGGAATCTTCTAAAATGCTGTGATAGGGGGTTAGGTAAGGTTTTATGACTTTTTAGTAAACCATCATGGGGAGTGGGGCTTGGCTTAGAATTTTGCATCTGGAGACCTTTAGTAATTCAATAGTTAACAGAAGCTAAGAGGAACCAGGCTAGGAAGGAAGGTCAAGCTGAGGCGAGTTAGAGGACAATTTAATACAACCACAAAAGTGAATAGAATAAGGAACTGACGAGCCAATGTGGAATCAAGTTTCAGACATCATTGGACATTTATGCCAAGGATCTTAAATCTTTGATTTTTCTTGAAAGATTTGACAGCCTTAACTTCTTTTTTGTTACTATCCCATAAAACAGAGCCTAAACAAATAAAATTTATATATGTATATATAATTACTGTATATAATTTGGTTTCACACCAAAGCAGTTGCTCTGAGGGAAAATGTTCTTGAATCACTAAGACTGGAAGTTCTTTGAATAAAGAGAATTTGGTATATATACACAATGGAATTCTATGCCTCCATCAGAAAGAATGACATTGCCCCATTTGTTAGGAAATGGAAAGACTGGAAAAAATTATATTAAGCGAAGTAAGCCAAGCCCAAAGAAACATAGGTCCCATGGTTTCCCTTATTTGCAATATCTAGTATATCTGAGTCAAGCAGAAAAGGTCAGATAAGGTGATGTTAGGAAAGTGAACCCTTAGATATGTATTTAAATGTTTTTTTTCTCTCATGCATTTCTTTCTAATGCATTTATAAGATTATTTCTTTGTTGCTTTGTATGTCCCTCCCCCATAGTATAACCCCTGCTTTCACTGTATTTGATGTCGGTATAATTTGTGGAGGGGAAGGGGAAGAACAAGTCGTTTAAATAAGGATACAGGTGGACCCATTGCAACATTGAGAAGTACTAGTTGTCATGTCGAAAAAGAACTTTACAACTTTGGTGAGGGAGAGAGTGGGGAGGATTGCATGTCGGGGGCGGGGGGAGGATGGGAAGGGATGTGAAGGGTAAACAAAGGAGGAGGCTACAATGCTTGATAAGAAATGTACTCATTATCTTGCCCATGTAATTGTAACCCCTCTGTACAGTATGTTCACTATAAAAAAATGTTAAAAAAAAGAATTTGAAGGACTAAATCAAACAAAGCTTTATTGGGTTTCTGGTTGGATTTCTTTGTAAGCATTTTGTTCTCTATTAAATGATTATTATTTCAAAGACAAATCCAGCAATGTGTGTGTGTATGTGTACATTTGTGAAGAAAACACTATAGGAAAAATTAGAACACAATATCAGAACACAATAAATAATTTCTAACATTTGTTGAGATATAGTTAAATAGCAGGCATTTTTATAGTGCTTGAACTTTAAGGAATTCTTCCAAATTCACAACCACTAGATAAGGTAGCACATACAATTGTTTACATTTTACATAAAAGAAAATGATACACAGAGGAAATAAAGATGGAAAGATTTTCAAGGTCCCTGTGCTTATGACTGTAATCTTGTCGACTTAGGAGGCTGAGATCTGAGAATCAGGTTCAAAGTCAGCCCAGGCAGCAAAATCCATGAGACTCTTATCTCCAAATAATCACCAGAAATGGCAGTGTGGCTCAAAGTGGTAGAGTCCTAGCCTTGAGTGACATAACTTAGGGACAACATTCAGGCCCTGAGTTCAAGCCCCATGACCAAAAAAAAAAAAAAAAAAAAAGATTGAACAGCTTAACCTTTATTTACTCTCCCATTAAACAACCAATAGTGATAAACTGTATACACCTAATAATCAACCAACTGCAAATCCCATAATATTATATGTTACAAGCCTTTTAGAGTAACACGGACCCGTGATGTTTGACTCTTGACAATAATTTCCCAGTTTTCCAATGGCATCATTATTTTCACCCAGTAACAGTTCTGGGTTTTGTTTATTATGTTTTGACTCTAAATTTACATCATTTCAGACTGAATTCTCTAGGAGCTAAGGAAGCAATGTTGGATATTTATTTAGCAGTGCCCTTGAGATGATCTTTGGGAAAGTAGTGAATGAAGCAGAAGGCAGAGGTAGGAGTCAAAGTGGGTTAGAGGTCTGAAAGAGCCTCTTCTCCATTCATAGGAATCTCTGGAGCTGGAACTATAACAGTCTTTCAGAGTGGACACTGTGGCCAAGAAATTACTCTCTTTCATGAGCCAGTGGGTCTAGGCATTGTGTGAGCTTGGGCAAGGGTTAACAGTCAAAGCATACAGCCCTCATTGCAACTGGGATGTGCCACTGTGGTTCAGCTGGCAGTGCACAACTGTTGATGAGAGGCATTTGTGGAATTGGTACACGTGAAATGGCCACTGTGGTGTATGCAAAATATTGTGATGCCAGCAATTTTGTGTCTCAGATTAATATCCCTTTATTACTGTACATGTTATGCATTGTTTAACTTAGAAAGGTCCTTTATGGCTTAGAGCCATGGCTCTGTTAGTAGAGGGCTGGACATCCGGTACTAAATTAGAGTTCAGGTCTCAGAGCTAAAAATCAAAGTCCTTTAAGGTCATATGTCATTTGAGTGTCCAGAATTATGTACATTGAGTGGATTTTTCATAAAGTCACATATACAGGACTACCGATTTGAGCCTAACAGCTTATTGAAGGTGTCAAACTAGTGAAGATTCTAAAAGAGAACATTTTATCTATGATTGCATTAAATGATATTAATTGACTTTAAGTTTACCCAGATAAACATTACAGATACCTTTCCCACTTCAAAATCTTGTATTTAATTATATCCAGAAAGCTCTTTTGCCATCTAAGGTATTTACTAGCACTTTTCCAGGAAGTAAGAAGTGGGCATCATTGTGTAATGAGTAGTCTGCCTATCATTCTAAATGACTGGGTGAAAGCTGATTGTTTTTCTTTGATACTATTTTTTAAACTTGTTAAAGTAACATGGCACTATAGGTCTAAGGACCATTCTTACATGCTGTGCTTACATGTATCTGGTAATAAATAGCAAGCAGTGCTTTCTACTTTCTCTATAAATTTATTTACTCTGCAAATATACTAATATATGTTCCTATAACTAAAAAAGAGACAGGGACGCTGGGCGCCAGTTGCTCATTCCTGTAATCCTAACGAATCAGAAGGCTGAGATCTGAGGATCATGGTTCAAAGCCAGCCCGGGTAGGAATGTCCATGAAACCCTTATCTCCAATAAACAAAAGAAAACCGGAAGTGGCACTGTAACTCAAGTGTTAGAGTGCTAGCCTGGAGCTGAAAAGCTCAGGGACAGTGCCCAGGCCCAGAGTTCAGGCCCTGTGACAGATGTGAGAAAGAGGGGGGGGGGAACAGAGACAGAGAGACAGAGAGAGAGAGAGACAGAGAGAAACAGAGACAGAGACAGAGAGAGACAGAGACAGAGAGAGAGAGAGAGGAAGAGGAACACGTGTTAAAGATTCACACTAGATATGAATGATATTTAAAAGAAAATAAAAAAAGTAACTTTAGCAAGGAGTAAGAAATTGTACACTAGTCCCCCACCCATTCCCACATGATTGAATTTGGATATATAACCTGTCCTGCAGGCCTCATCAATCATATATGTAGTTCATGACTAAAATAATTCAAACAATGAAATGTACTTTGGTACAAAATAGATTACAAAAAAACTTTTATAAATGAAATCATCTATGCTTTTTGTAATTCCTTTTTTGTTGTTTTGGATTGAGTTTGCCAACAAGAGTAATATTATTAGTGTTGTTTTAATTTGGGTTGCTTTTTTTTTTTTTTCTAATCTAAGGATCATATTGTCTTCCATAGAGTTTGTTCTACCGGGGCAGTTATTAACTTGAACTCTCTCTGGCATTGTGTGACATGCCATGGGTTGTTCTTTCTAACTTCAAATGGCACAGGAAAGCTTTGCTTTTCTCTCTGATTAAGATTTTTGTTATGCTTTAGCAAAGAGGAAAATAACTTTGTTCTAAAAGCTGGGTGAACTAAAATAAAATGTAGTTTGGATACTTCACATTTTTAGCATGTTCTTATCACAAGCAGGCTTCTCTACCCATCACTACTTTCTGTTGTTAATCAATGTACACTTTCCCAAAAACAAAAAAAAATGTACTTTTTTGATTTAGCCAAGGGACTAAATATAATTTAGCAAAAGCATTTGTCTTTTGAAATGATAATTTGTTTGAACTTTTGCATGCTAGTCACTGTTATTATCAATAGATCTATTTTGGCATTGCTTGTGAGATTACAGAAACCCAGTACACACACACACACACACACACACACACACATACACACACACCTACTATGTGCAGCTACAAAATGCAAAACATCATATCCTTTGTTATCTCTGTAATACGAGAGACATTTGTAAATATAAAGTTCTGTGGGGTTTAATCATTGCTCATCTTACTTCAAGTTTTGGATGCAATAAGGCTCTGTAATAATATCATTCCCTACTTCCAGCCTCCCACCATAAGATGTATTCTGCACTAACAAAACGATACCTCTTGAAATTAAGAACAAATGAATTCAACAATAAAATTAAAAGTGGATGATGAATATACTTAAATAATTTTTTCATTTGTATGAATTTAATGGCTTGTAATTATACTTTCCTTGCTTTATCTCATAGTGGGGCTTTGAAGTCAGACTTGAAAAGGCAATGCTGGGTCTTCCTTTCAAGAATATCCCCATGCATGCATCAACCCGGGTGAATTTGGACTATTTCCTCTTTCAGACTAATTGAAGTCTTACTACATTGGAAATTCAATTAAATCACACATTAAATGCCTACTCTAGCTTACTAAATCCACTATGGGGTCTGGTATTTGTAGATGTCAAATAGAGAAAGGAATCAAAGGATATTGAACAAGTGACATTTTCAAAAGTCTTTCCATACATGGCTCAATTTTTTTTGTGCGACAAAGTTTTGCTTAAAGCCTAATTTCTGGCAAGAGATAGGTGTCTTGTTATTATTGTTTTTCGTATTTTCATTTTGTTTTGTTTTTGGCTCAGGGCATTGTTCTTAAGACAATCTTTTCCTTTTATGGTATAGTGAATGACTTAAAGCTTGCAGCAGCATGACTGCTGTTTCTTGATGGTGACTGGATCGGGAGCTTTGCCATCCCCTTATTATTCAGCAAGGCATTTGTCCTGATGTGTCTCCATACCAGTGTTCTTAGTGTGATGAGTCACTGTTGATAATTCACTTCATAAACAGTTATATTTTTGTGCCAAGTGAATCAGATCATCAGTGATTAGAACTAAAACAAATGATAAAGAAACGATTTATTTAGGTCTAGTAGAATATTGATAGTGCAATAAATGTTTATGGCCGTGTTGATTACAGGAGATTTAGGAAATGCAGGAAAATTAAAATTCAAAACATGTATCTTTTTATTACCCCAAATTCTTCTTAGAGGTTACTCTGTTTGTATTTGCAAACTTTAAGTGCAAAACTGATATAAAACTATGTTCAACATTTTTGTACTTTTATATTTACCTAATATCTGCAAAACATAGTCATTATGGCATAGTAATTAGTACCCACACAGTTTTCAGTGGCACTATTTTGTAGTAACTTTCTTAATAAGTCAACTGGAATACGAAGTACATTATTTCACATTTTTCAATATATTGAAAATTCTAGGGCTAGGTACAGTGACTATAATCCTGATTACTTGTTGGTGAAAATGGAAGCATACTAGATTGAGACTAACACAGGTAAAAATGTTAAGGAGAGCTGGTCTAGTTGGCTCAAGCCTGTAATCCTAGCTACTTTGGAGGTAGAAATCAGAGGCTCACTGTTCAAGTTCAGCCTGAATAAGGCTCAGGTTAAGGTTCAGTCTCAACCAATGGCTGGCCACAGTGGCATATGCCTGTCCTCTTCAGAGACATGAGGAATGACAAGTAGGAACACTTAATCCCTGGCCAGCATCATGCGAGATCTAATCTCAAAAGTATCCAATACAAAAAGTGGCTGAAGGAGTGTCTTGAAATGTACAACACCTATATAGAAAGTATGAAGCCCTGAGCTCAAATCCTAGTGCTACCCACACCAAAAGAAATTCTGTGAACATTATCCCTCTGGAGAAACTTCTTATTTTATGTAACTCTATCTTTAGATGGACTCCTCACAAGCTGATTTATGGAGGAAAAGAATAGTAAATCCATTTAGGGAATCTGATGTATTTTGGTGAAATGTCTTGATAGATTTCTTTTCTTTATGTATATATTTTTAATTGTAAAAATACTGTACAGAGTGGTTACAGTTACATGAGTAAGGTAATGAGTACATTTCCTATTGAGCATTGTTACCTCCTTTGTGTGTCCCCTATCATCCTTGCCCTCCCCACTTCCCCAACCCCACTTTACCAACTCCTTCTCCCACCAAGTTGTAAAATACGTTTTCAACATAGTGTCTTGTGACATAGTCTCAGTGTTACAATGGGTCAACCTGTATCTTTATTTTAGCATTTTGCTATTTCCCTTCTCCAAATTAGAGAAAATTATAAGATTCAATGCACTGGAATCAAATACAGTAAAAACAGGGGTTATACACGGGGGAAGAACATACAAAAGAAATGAGAAAAATCACATGGTACATTATAAATACATTAAAAAAACAGCAAGAAGGTTAAAACCACTTGCATCCCTATCTTGGAGTTTACTTTGCTTATCATCATCTTAGATGGTCATATGTACAATTTCTTTTTCATGCTACAGATTCCTATGCCTAGAATTGGAGATTAACTGCTATAAGCCCTCACCAATGCCACAGATAATCGTGTTAGAAAATCAGAGTTAGTTGAAATTATTTAGTATTAGTAGTAGTACTACTACTGAGGAAGTTGGATATATCTTGATTCAAACAGGTTCTTGCTGGCCATGACTGAGGTAGCTAATAACTGCATTGTTGGGGAAAGGCTATAGATTAGAAAGAGAATTGTAGATCTGATTCATGGAACATAAAAGGCAATGTCCTGTGATGGTTATGCATTAGCATTCATGGGACTTGAACTCTGGGTCTGGACGCTGTCCCTCAGCTCTTCAGCTCAAGACAAGCACTCTACCACTTGAGCCATAACACCACTTCTGGTTTCGTGAATGGTTTATTGGAGATAAGAGCCTCAAGGACTTTCCTGCTTGGGCTGGCTCCTGAGTAGCTAGGATTACAGGCGTGATTGGGGCCTGGCTCTTTTTTTTTTTTTTAACTTATTCATCAATATATAGAAGTCATTTTGAATGTATACAATAACAAATTTCAACGAACACAAACCAACAGTCGTGACTGTCTTTAAAATCAAAGTGGTGAACCAACAGCAACAGCCAGGACTATTCCTCCTCTTCTTCATTCTCCATCTTGGAAAAGGTTGGAGATAGCACGGAAACAACTTTCGTTTTGTTTCGTTTGTGCTAGTCCTGGAGCTTGAACCAGGTCCTGGTAGCTGTCCTTTAGCTTTTGTGCTGTAAATCTAGTCCACTACCACTTAAGCCACAGCTCTAGTTCTAGCTTTTTTGGTGGTTAATTAGAGATAAGAATTCCACAGACTTTCCTGCCTGGGCTGATTTCGAACCTAGATCCTCAGAACTCAGCCTCTTGAGGGCTAGGGTTAAAGGCATGAGCCACCAGGTACCCAGCCCTGTAACTACTTGAACAATCAGCTGCATGCCATAGCTGAAAACTTCTACACTACATCCTGGAGTGGGTCAGAACAAGAAGATAGCCATTCAGCTAAACTTTCCTAAGAAAGTGTGAATGACTTTCAACTAAAACCACAATGACCCTCAAGTTAGCATCTCTGCAGGATGCCCAGCGTAGCCTTGAGAACACTTTGCCATAGGACTTCCTTCTTTAATATTTTGGCCTTTAAAATGAAACTGCAAGGAGATAATTAAGTTCCCTTGTAACAGAAAGTCATCAAGTGGCAATTAAAGCAATCAGACATCCTAAGCAGCCAGGGTAACAGATTCACAGATCTGTCTTATTCAAACATGCTTTTTTTGTGAATTAGCATTCCTCATGCAGATCAATATAACAGAAAGACACAACAATGTGATTGCATATCTAAACCCGAGGCAGAATCTGTGGGTCTAGGCATTAAATCAAAAACTCTTTACAGAGTTCAGCCTATATATATTTGTTAGTACATTTGCATTGTTTTGCACTTTTCAAAACTGTAGAATCTTCATTGGAAAAAAAAACTAATAGATTTCTGGTCTCTTAAAAAATGGATAATTTGGAGTTAAATTTGCATATAGCAAAGTTTTTGAAAAAATCTGATCATCTTTTGACATATTGCCCCTTTTTAGTCATTACAATGTTTATGGCAGTTTACTGCCTCTCTGATACTGAAATAGAATGTCAATTCTCTTTTGCTCTCTTACCCACAGACTTCCTTTATATTGTTTCTTAAACCTGCTGGTCACCTGAGCTTATGATTCTAGGCTAATAGGTTAAGATCATTTTATCAGTGCATTTGGAAGGAGTATAGTATATGATACTCTAAAACCTGTAGTCACATATTTTGAGGTGTCAATAAGACATAATCTAGTTGGAAATAATTCTTAGACAATCATATTTATTAACTTCATTTCTTATTCAATAGTTATTGAATGCAAACTACATGTCTAGAAGTATGCTGGTAATAAAACACTACATTACACACCAAAATGGGGATGTTATTCAAGCAGAAAAAAATTGCAAGTGGAGGAAACAAAACTATAGGATGCTATGAGATCATGCAAAAGACAACTTTTGGTGGTGGGGAAGCTAATCACCCAAGTTCAAATAGGTCAAACAGTAATAGCAATTGAAATGTGAGAGGTGAAAATTAGTTCAATAGAATAATTTCTACAACTATACATAAGAAAGAATATCTAGATGAAAGAAGAGGAGAAAAGCAGGATGAGGAGGAGAGGAGAGAGACATGGAAGGAGGGGAGGATCATTTAGGGATTACTAAGTTGAGTGCTAGTCTATGTATCATATCATTTAACTTACTTACAAACTTTATGAGAGCAATTTTCTTTCATGTTTTGATAATGAACATATTATCTCAGAAATGGAAAGTTCCCCAAAGTTCCAAAGTAACGGACAAACCCATGTCCCAAATCAAAATTCTTTGAATTCAAAGAATTAAATAAAAGAAAATACAGTGAACTAAACTGTCCCATCAGAGTTTTCCTTGACATTGATGGGATGTCTCTTAAAAGCCACCTTGTTTGCTTTGTAGAAATCCAGATTCAGCCATCAAATTTTACTAACATTGCTGGAGCCTTACTCTGGAGACTGTAGTGTCTTCCAGTCTCAGTCTTGAAAGGCATAACTGCCTGCAAACTTTAGAACTGGGCATTTGTTTATATAAACTATTTTTTATTATTACATTAAGCTATTATTTTAGATTATTCCACTCAGCATGCATGGAAAACAGAGTTTTCTATTGAGTTCAGCAATGAGTAAGAGTTGAATTGGACAGATGAGGCTCTAAATACCATTTAAATAAATATAATATTTTTATATATGTAGGTAAGTTAGCTCGTGAATGCTACGGCATGGATATGACACCCCTTATACATCATTCCTGGTACTGCTAAGTATTAAGGTCTACCCTGGGAAAGCAGGGCAGACTCTCTCCACCTCTTGGCTAAGTCTCTGCCAGTACCTATGTCACCTAGGTAACTAGCACACCTACCTGTAGGCATTCACTTCCCCCTCCTCCAAGGCAATATCCTGAGATGCCTCCTGTCACATCTCCTGTGGGACCAGGGGACAGTCCCAGGCCCTGAGGTCACATCTTCATCCTGTGTGGCCAATAGCATACCTCACCTGGCCGCACCTTCTCCCTGCCCCTTCCCTACTTAAACTGAGGCCAAACCTCAGCCCATGTGGTCTCTTCCTTGCATGGCAGGGCAGAAGTTTGGTAAAACAATAAACTTCTCTTCCTGCCTAAATAACATGTGGTATTCTCCTTATCAGTTACCTAACTAAACCTACCTATTTAATTTACTTTACACAAAGTATCCAGGTGCTTTGTAGGTTCAGCTAATGTTCAGAAGGGTCAAGGCTCTTCCCAGATGGTGAAGAACAGCCTAGTAGACAGGATCTCCACAATCACTATCTTGAAACATAGAACCAACATGAATTTAGAAAGGAATGTTGGTGTTTCCACACTGCCAAATACCACTTTAATTCTAGCACGCAGCCACTGAGGCAAGATGATCATGAATTTGAAATCACACTGTGCTATATGTTGAACTCTCAATAAACAATTAAATATTATCAATAAGAATAATAAGAGCAACAACAAAAATAACAAATTTGTAAGTCAAATAAGAGAGAGCCAGTGAGACTGGCTTTCTCCCAATTCATTACACAAACTCTACATCTTCATTCCTAGGTTGAAAAGAAACACCCATGGCTAGGAAGGTGGCTCAGTGGTAGAGTGCTTACCTTGCATGTAGGAGGTCCTGGGTCCTATTCCTCAGCACCACATAAGCAGAAAAACCGGAAGTGGCGCTGTGGCTCAAATGGTAGAGCGCTAGCCTTGAGCTGAAGAGCTGAGGGTTCAGGCCCCAGAGTTCAGGCCCCATGATTGACAAAAATAAGAAGAAGAAGAAGAAGAAAAAGAAACAAGCCGTGAATACAAACAACAAAATTAATTATTTCATAATAAAAAGTAAGGGATATTTCTTTTTGAGAATGTATAACATTAAAAGAAGAGAGCAAGGAACAGCTTTAATTCTACTGCTTGAGGATAAACATCAGCCAGACCTAAGTATATAGCCCTCTCTCAGTACAAACAAAATTAAGTGGTGCATCCTACTGTGTAATCTTCAATAAATCCTAACAATTCTTCCACACTAATTACTGTATTTCTGCAAACTTTACTGACTTTATGTTAATATATAATATGCCTAACCATTTTCTCTTTTTGTACTGTTTCCATTAATAGAAGCAAACTTAATAAACTCATCTTACTTTCAATTTAAAGATTGTAAAACAGAATTTAAAATTTAATGGAAATTCACTGTAGATAGTGACACAGGGAAACAAATTATTTAATATGAAAATGATCTCATGATCTTTGGTATTACTGAGATCTAGGATAATACTTTATTAGACATTTACATAGTATCATAAAGAAAAAGCTCCGTCTTATTTTATTTTATTATATGCTTGCCAAAGTAAAAGAATGAAAAGAATGGAGAGAAAAAGTGTGTGTGTGTGTGTGTGTGTGTGTGTGTGTGTGTCTATGTGAGAGAGAGAAAAGACAGATAGTGGAGACTATTACAGTAAAGCAAGATATTCAGGAAATTCACTAAAGTTGACATTTTTATAGCAAAAGCCAAATACTCTGATGTAATACAGGAATTTGTTTTTTTTTCCTCCTACTGCAGTAATGATGCAGAATAATGTTATCTACTGATGTTATTTCCTATAAAGGCATGTATGATACATACAAAATAAACAAAGGCTTCATTTGGGGGAGAAAGTAAAACTGTACATAGAATGTGTAATATTGTTCCTTACTCTGATATCAACAACTCTATATTTCAAATTCTTAATGGTGCCTACCACTTTCTATTCAGCAATCTTATATTCACACTGAAGATTAGAAATATTCAAGTACTTTTGTGTATACCGATGAACATTATCCTCTTAATTCTCAAACCCTATGGTTAGTATGAAGTTTCTCAAGCAACAAGTCTGCTATTGTAGAGTTAGGTGTTTGCTAATGTGCATTTGTTGATAAAATGTGTTGTGAATACCAGAATGCCTAAGGGAACATTATACTTTATTGATGGACTCGATTATGATGGTGCAGAAAATAAATCTTTCACAATGAGGAATATTTATTGTCCTATCTCCAGGAGAGCAGAACCAACAGATTTAACAGCTTCAGAATTATGTTTGTGGACTTTGTAAAAGAGTAGGTGATATATTACTTAAGTCCTTATCAACAGCTTTCAGGACTCCATTTCTCTTTCTCTACATTTTATTCTCTAACTGATAAAACATTATATCCCTATATAAGACATCTACATAGTGCTAATGAATTAGATAATCATTCAGATTCATTTAACAGATGGAGTACATTTACCAAATAAGCTTAAAATTAGTAATTGATTGATCAAACACATAGATCCATATGACAAGGATAATAATAAACATACATATGCTATCCTCAAATTGTAAGAAGGACATGCTTCTGCACTATTGATTTATCATTTTCTATAAGTGAAATTTCACTTTTAATATGTGACTAGAAAATATGAGATAATCCAGGTGTGGTGGTACACAATTATAATTTCAACTGTGTAGAAGATGATAAAAGGATTTGTGGTTAAGGCTAGATGGGGGCAGAAAATGTTAGTGAAATCCAATCTCAACAAAACAAAAAGCAAAAGACAAAAAAACAACCCAAACTGGACATGATGGCACATGCCCATATATCTAGTTATATGGGAGGCAGAGATAGGAATATTTCTGTTGGAGGATAGCCCTAGTCAAAATCTTCAAACTGTACCTGAAAAAAATACCTAAAGCAAAAAATAACAAACAAACAAAACATCCTGGGGTGATATCTCAAGGAGTAGAACATCTACCTAATAAATGCAAAGCTCTGTGTTCCAGACCCAGTCTAACCACAACAACAGCAACAATAAAAGAAGAAATGCTAATAATTAGGCTAGAGTATGAAGAATATAAACTTTGTTCATGGTGTAAAACTGTAGTGGAGGCCTATGAAAAATGCTGTACACATCTTTGGCATTGATATTCATAAATTTGTGATGACCTGCATTATAAGGAAAAGTCACAGAATGCAAATGGAGTCTCAAAAATAACCGACTAAAGGTATGGATGATGTAATGAGAAGCAGGAAGATGGGACTTTAGGAAGGCAGATAAAGGGAAATGAAAACAGGAAACAGAAAATAAATGAAGAATGCATATAGAACAAAAGCCAGGGCAGGACATGGAAGGAAGATCAATTTAAGGTCAAAGGAAGGATGAAAATCAGATTGCTCTATCTAGTACATGTATGAGTCAAGCAGAAAAGGTCAGATAAGGTGATGTTAGGAAAATGAACCCTTAGATATGTATTTAAATGTGTTTTTTTCTTTCATGCATTTGTTTCTAACGCATTTATAAGATTATTTCTTTGTTGTTTTGTATGTCCCTCCCCCACAGTATAACCCCTACTTTCACTGTATTTGATGTCGATATAATTTGTGGAGGGGAAGGGGAAAAACAAGTCGTTTAAATAAGGATACAGGTGGACCTGTTGCAGCAATGAGAAGTACAAGTTGTCATGTTGAAAACGAACTTTACAACTTTGGAGGGGGGGGGAGGATTGGGTGGGAGGGCTGGGTGAGGCTGGGAAGGGATGTGAAGGATAAACAAAGGGGGAGGCTACAATGCTTGATAGGAAATGTACTCATTATCTTGCCCATGTAATTGTAACCTCTCTGTACAGTATGTTCACAATAAAATAAATAAAGAAATAAAAGGAAAAAATAAATTAACACAACTATATAGCTTCAATAAATCATACTTATTATCTATTAGTTTCTTTGAAAATAAAAAAAGAAAATCAGATTGCTTCTCATCCTCGAACACATATCACACTCAAACAAAAAAAATATTTTCTGAAAATGTAAAAAAGAATACAGAATAGCTTTTCACTTTTTGTTTGCAGCTTTTATGTTTCAGGTAGATTCTTACTACATTCTCCAGGCTAGCCTTAAAGTTACGAAGTTCCTGCCACAGCTTTCCCAGCTGCCAAGATTACAGTAGTAGACCCTAGTGACTGGCTTTATAAAATTCTTTATTATAAAGAAGTCCAAGAGCTAGCAGGGAGTATAGCTCAGGTAGTAGTGAATAAAAACATCAATCAACACAATTCTGTTTTTAAATATAATGGTGGAGATAAGGTAAACTTATATGGAGAAGTTCACAATTTATTTCATCTGAACAGTTTTATGATAGATAGATAGACAGACAGACAGATAATTTTTAATCCCAAAGTGTCTCTAAACACTTCAAAAATATCCAGTTGCAGTGAACTGGAAGAAGGTAGAGTCTCAAATGTGTATTCTTTTATCAACTCTGAAGGTTTGCTTGTCTTAATCTAGTGTGATATTCTGTTTAGTAGTGGCCTTGTATTTTGTCTCGAAATAGAAGAAGCTTATAGTAGTATGCTTGCAGGAATATTCTAAACAATAATTCTACAGCTTATTGGAATAGGGGAACAGAAATTTTAACTTAACTTAAATTATATATAATAAGAATATGCTAGCCAAGCACTAGTGGCTCACACCTGTAATGCTAGCTATTCAGGAGGCTGAGATCTGAGGATGGCAGTTCAAAGCCATCCCAAGCAGGAAAGTCCATGAGACTCTTATCTCCAATTAACTACTCAGAACATACCAGAAGTGAAGATGTAGCTCTCGTGGTAGAGTGCTAGCTTTGAGCACAAATAGGCTCAGGGACTATGCCCTGGTCCTGAGTTCAAACCCCATGACTGGAAATAAATAAGTAAGTAAGTAAATAAATAAATAAATAAGAGAGAATATATATGCTGATTCATAATTGTAGGATTTTTGTTTGTTTGTTTTTTTAGTTTTCTACCTTTAAATTCCAACTCAAAATTAAGAGTTTTCAGAAACATATTCAAAGGCTTTTGTTGTTAACTATGCTTAAAAATAGAAAAGGATGAGTGTTTATGCCTCAAGATGATTTTTACATTTGTATTGCACACTTTTATCTGTCTGACTCTTCAGGCAACCTTCAGGTTAAAGATGCTTCTATCAGGTTACAGTACATTTGTTCTGTATGTAAAATAGATGGGATAAAAAAATTGTAATCCATAACATTCTTTGAAAGCTAAGCTTTAAATTGCCTTGTATGTCCTTTTACAAATGAATTCATTTAAAACTGAAAGCACTACTTGCCATTTTGACATTTTCTCATTTTTTGCAAGGCCTAGGTAGCACTGACATTGTTTAAAGCAAACTATCAACTTGTATTACAGGTAGATCTGTCATTTGCCAGTCATTGCTCAGTTCTTGAAATATATTATTTTAATCATTCCATGCCTTAATATGCTTGAGATAAAAGAATATCTAGTATCTAATATCTAGATGAATATCTAAAAGCTTCCAGGTTTTCTACTGAGAACCTAATAAATATTGGGCTTTATTAGCCAAAAAAAGAGGTTAGCTAAAAGATCTTGACACAATACAAATATTTATTAAATTATGGTTAATAGTAAGTGAAATCAGGCCTACCTTACAGATTTTCCATCAACAGATATTATGTGCAAAAGTATTGTATATGTTGATTTACAAAGAACAGCATTTGCTGGAATTCTGAAGGACTATAATCAAGATTTTAAAACTAAGATGATATTTGTCTTTGTCTGGAAGGGAGCAGTTCCTACAGTTTTGTTCTCTACCAGGTAAGAATAATTTACATTACTCTTGCCTGTTGTATTCCATGTTCTATTCTCCTTATTGTACTGTCTTCTGATGTTTATTTATGTTTTAAGGCAGAAGCTTTTTGAATAAAAGTAAATCCACCATAAGAAAAAAAAGAAAAAAAGAGACAAATCCAGAAGTTGAAAACATCCATAGGATCATCAACATATCAGCAAAGTTTAGATTTAAAGCATTCAGTCAGAGTTGGTGAAAATACATCCCAGATTGATGCATATAGGTGTCTATTTTTCCATGTGGTGTTTAAAACTTACTTTAGGAACATGTGCCCCAAGAAACAGATACTAAGTGAAGAGAAATTTGTGGCACCAGAACCAAGAATATACATGCAAAAATAAAGTATTCCAACAGGTTTTCTTTCTTGTTCTTTTTATGAAAAAAATATACGCAAAAATAGTGCCTAGCTGGAATTATGTTTAAAATTATGTACACCTAAAAAGACTTTTCTATAATGTTAAACTTTTATCAACCCCATGAAGAAACAATTATATCTTGTTAGAAGAGCTTGACCCTTGTAGATTAGAAACATAATATCATTTATGCTTTCTGAATAGGATAGTAGAGCTCTGCAGAAGGGTGCATGGTTTTAAGTTATAAGGATAGAATAAAACACTGAGAAAAGAATATTGATTGGTGATGCTTAAAAGTAGTTCATAATTTGTATGGACTTTCTGTTCTGAATTATTCAATAACCTTTTTCCTCCCCCATAATAAAGTTAATAAACAACAGAGGAAAAAGTTGAGAGGAAAAGAGAGAGAGAGAGACAGAAAGAGAGAGAGAGAGGGAGGGAGAGGGAGAGAGAGAGTGTGTGTTAGGATGACACTACAGAAAATGATACTTTTGCTCTTGTAACTTTTCATAAATTCCCAAAATTTGCGTTATAAAAATAATTCTCTATTAAAGTTTAATTAAGGAAAGGGAACTATTATAATTACTGTGGAAAGAAGGATTTATTATAGAACTCAGAGGTTATACAATTACTGAAGACTGTAGAAGCATTAGCAAGGCAAAGCTGGGGTATCAGAGAACAGCCATTGAACATCGTTGCTCAAACACCGGCACAAAGGAATGGATCACTGGCTGTCAAAGGATAGCTGGTAGGCACATATGGCATGGTGGTATTCGTCTGTACTTGGCTATTTGAGAGCCAGAGACAGAAGTGATCCCAAGATTGAGGCAACCTAGGCAAAGAAATCATGAAACCCTATTTTATAAACTAAAAGGTTGGTGAGGAGAATAACTCAGTGGTAGAGTGCTTACCTAACATGGTCCTGGGTACAATCCTCAGTTATTCCTAAACCAAGGAAAAGAAAGTGTTAGAGGAAAGCTATAACCCCTCTCTCTGGTCCTAGCTATGGATGGCTACCAGACAGAAGAACCCTCAAGTAAGAGAGGAGATGGAAAGAGGGAAGACAAGGGAAAGAATGCTAACAACCAAGACACCACCCTTGCCTCTGTCTCCTCATGTCAGCTGCAGCTGACCCCCCTGAGATCCCTGCTCCTTTTTGCACATAGCCTCCACTGTTTCTCATTTGGTTTACTCCCCATGGAACTAAGTTGAGAAAGAAATTTGGGGGGAAATTGACTCCCAGCTTAATAAAATTGACAGTAGAAAATAAAAATAACAAAACAACATATCCAATTCCTCATTTGATCTCTAATTTTCTGTCACTGTTACTTCTTTTTCTCATTAAAAGAAATTCCATTTACTAATAACTTTCTAAATATCTACTATGCTAGTTGTTACAGTGTAATTATAAGCCACACATATAAGTAGAATCAACTACTGGGTATGTTATAGTATGTTATAGTTTTATACTTAGTTTATGGTATTTACTTACTGACTGGGTTGCAACATGTAGAATGTATTTTGCAACAGGAAATAG
This sequence comes from Dipodomys ordii, assembly GCF_000151885.1. Classification (NCBI taxonomy): domain Eukaryota; kingdom Metazoa; phylum Chordata; class Mammalia; order Rodentia; family Heteromyidae; genus Dipodomys; species Dipodomys ordii. Next base: position 15,901,512 of record NW_012267262.1, read on the forward strand.
CCAAGAATCACAATCTGAAACACCTTCTGGGCTCCAGAATCTAACATCTGCCCAAGAGACTAGACATGATAAAAGGAACTGCAGGAATAATCTACAATGAATTAATAAAATCATTGAGATTTCCAACCTTCCTATTCAGCTTTTAAAATCCACAACAGGATTTCCTTATCTTCTGTATTCTAAAGAAAAAGATCACACCAAATCTTGGAAAATTGCTGCAGTTTCTTTGAGTAGAATTATTAAAACTCTGCATGAAACAACTTTAAAAAGTATTGGGAAATATATGTTATGATACTAAACTCCTGTGGGTTATAATCCTTCTATTCAAGTGTTCTATTCAAACTCTTGTAGTGAGAAGATGAAAACTTCTCTGTGTATATGAAGTATAATTGATCATAAGATGAATCAGTTTGAAAATGAGAAGTCATTGGGCTTGTTTCTGTTAATGTCATTTAACTGAAGAAATCTTTAACTAACCCCATTACCCCAAGTGGTATTCTGTCAGCTATATATTGAAGCAAGCGATTGGAAAGTGAATCCTTTTTCTGCTGTTTATTTTTCCTTCTGCCTGGTGATCCGATCCTTCCAGTGTCAAACCTTTTATATCCACAGGCTGGATGATGGGAACAAAAATAATTTTTAAAAAGCTTGCCTTATAGATTTGCACTTTGCTATTATATCTCTGACAGTTATCTGGGAACCTCAGAATAATAAGCAAGGGGAAAGGAAAAAAAACTGTCCTGGCATTTGGTTTACAGTGAGAAGTCACTGAGGTGGAAAAAGCTATTAGGATCCAACCAGGGTGGTTTGATGCCTTTTCCATATTCTGTGGGGCCTTGACTAGATCCAATTCATATTCCAGTAGATTGGGCTTTTGTGGTCACCTGAAAAGCCATGAAAACCCTGACAGCAAGAATGAATGCATCACAAATGAGCTTTTCATTCACTGGCCTCTCACCGCTGCCCCGCCCAGAGACTGACTTTACTCTGAGAACATCAGAGCATCCCAAATCTTTCTTCCATGATGTATGCTTTGACTACTGCGCTCTTGTGACTGCTCCTCTCCCAGGGCTATGGCTGAGTGACTGTCTTTGCACCTCCTGCCACATCCCTTTTCTGGCATGGATAAGCTAGAGAAATAGGGTGAGGATTGTCCAGTTAAGAAGGAAAACTTTATATATTTGTGAACAATCCCTAACCAAACTAAGCACCTTAAACACATATAAACATGCATGCATAGCACACACATACTGACAATCCTCTAGGTTTCCTGAAGAATTGAGATTAAGTTGCATTGAGAGATTTAAATTGGAATTCTTTACACTGAGCAATCTCCTCTTCTGTGTAAGGTACACTCCTCAAAATTAATTTGTGTGAGCTATTTTGCTTTTTTGCAAATTTAAAGGGTAACAAATTTTGTATTTTTAAAGAAATAATAATTGCTCCTTAGAAAAATAAAAAGAAATGAAAATGTAGATTTCTTGATAATGGCCATTCTAACTAGAGTAAGATGGAATCTCAATGTTGTTTTGATTTACATTTCTCTTAGGGCCAGAAATGTGGAACATCTCTTCATGTGTCTATTGGCTATTCTTATTTCCTCTTCAGAGAAGTCTTTCTTTAAGTATTTAGCTCCTATTTATGGGGTGGTTGTTTCTTCGAGGATTTTTCTTTGAAGATTTAATTTTTTTAGTTCTAAGTATATTTTAGATATGAGCCCCTTGTCTGTTGGATGGCCAGTGAAGATCTTCTCTCAATCAGTAGGTTTCTCTTTATCTTGCTAGCTGTGTTCTTTGCCATGCAGAAGCTCTGCAGTTTCATGCAATCCCATTTGCCCAAACTTTCTTTGATTAGTTGTGTTTCTGGGTTTTTATTAAGAAAGTTTTGACTTGTGCCAGAGTCCTGGTGTTTCTCCTATTCCTTCCTGTAATGTTTTCAGGTATCTGCTTTTACAACAGATGGTGGTGGAGATGTGGCCTTAAGGGAATGCTACTACACTGTTGGTGGGAGTACAAACTTGTTCAACCACTCTGGAAAGCAGGATGGAGGTTCCTCAAAAGACTACACATAGAGCTTTACTATTACCCAGCAACACTACTACTAGGCATTTACCCAAATGATTACAAACATGACCACATGAAATGTACCAATGCAACCATGTTCATCTGCATCATTACTTATCATAGCTTAGATATGGAATAGACCTAAATGCCACTCTTAGTAGATGAATGGGTTAACAAAATGTGGCATATGTACACAATGGAATTCTATGCTTACATCAGAAAGAATGCTATTGCTCCATTCATAAGGAAATGGAAAGATTTAGTCAAGGGAAGTAAGCCAGATCAAAAGAAACATAGACTCCTCATTTGTAATAATTAGCGTATGTCTACATAGGCCAAGTAGAGGATCACAATAGCTCAATAGCTATGTACATATGACCATAAGAGATGATGCTAAGTGAAATGAACTCCGAGATATGAAAACAAGAGGTTTTCCTTTAATATTGTTGACTTCAATGTACTGTGTGACATTATTTCTTTCATTTTGTGTTTTCTTTTTCCTCTTTGATTTATACCATGTTTTCACTGTACTTGATTTTGGTACTCTCTGTCTTGTATATACATTTATCTGAATTGGGGAAGGGAAGTAGAACAACAAAATGGTAAGAAAAAGGACAAAGGGCGAACAAAAACAGTGATACTCATAAGACATATGTTGGAAATGAACCTTAAACTTGAGAGAAAGACTGAGGGGTAGGGAAAGTGGAAAAAAATGAGGGAAGGAATAAAAATATTCAACAAGAAATGCATGCATTACCTTATGTATGCAGCTATAACCCCCCTGTAGGTCACTTTGATAATAAAATTAAATGTAAAAAAGAAAAAAAAGAAATGACCAAGAGTTTCAAAAAATGAAAATTTATAGAATCCTACCATTAATAACTGACGTTTGATTGTTAAGCATCTCATTTATGTGTAAGAATCATGTACATTAATGGTTATAGTATATATGTATGTAATATTCACATATTATATGTAGGTAATTAAAAACTACACTTTAGGCTTAGTATTATATAAATTTAGCCAAACACAAAAATTTATAAGAGAAGGACCTGAATTACAAAACTTCAGAAAAATCATCCTTCATGAGTATGTGCATTATCTTTTTAGAAAATTGTTTCAAATGAAAACAATTATTGAGATCTTTGCAAGGTCAGGTCCCTAATATTATAACTTTAGATGTCTATTGATAGTATCCATATTTATTTTATTGCATGTACATTATATCATTTTGCCATCAACTGTATAATGATTGCATTGGTTTAAAAGTCTCTATTCCTTAATTTTATATTTAAATCACTTCAGCATTTTTCTTTATTTTAATGAAAATATTGCATTAGCTAGTAGAAGTTGAACAGCATGAATTTTGTAATCTCTAAAGTTCACAAAACTTTAAAATATTTTTCTATTGCCCTTAAAAAAAAACCAAAAAACCTTAGGGATTAGTATTTGTTTTGTAGACTAAAGAAGACTACTCCTGGTTCTCAGTTCTTAAGAACTGAGGTGGGTTTCACAGCATTAGATGTTCTGATTCTCAGTATCCTGAATTAAGAAAGGAAAGATGCCCCCTCTTTTCCTGAGACTCCAGCTTGTAGATGGAAAATTATTTATAACTACAAAAGTCAACCCCTGCTTTCACTGTATTTGATGTTGTTATAATTTGTGGAAGTGAAAAAACAAATCGTTTAACTAGGGATACAGGTGGACCCATTGCAACAATGAGATGTACAAGTCTTTATGTTGAAAAACGAACTTTACAATTTTGGTGGAGGGGGGTGGGAGAATTGGGTGGGAGGAGGGAGGAAATTTGGGAAGGAAAGGGAAGGGGAAGCAAAGAGGAGGCAACAATGCTTGATAAGAAATGTACTCGTGATCTTGCCCATGTAATTGTAACTCCTCTGTAAGGTATTCTTACACAAAAAAAAGTTAATCCCTCAGAACTGTTCTTTGTCTCCTTATCTCTCAATGTAATATCAGTAACATCTCTCTAGAGTATCATAGTTAATAAATATACTTGGGACCACACTTACTCTCTCCTCCATTTATTCCAGTTCCTGTAATCTTGCTTCTACAGAAAACACAAGGATGACCTGTACTCATTCTATAAATATGTGAAAAACTTACTTTAATATTTATATATTCACAAGGTATTTTCCTTTATTTTTATTAATTTTACAAGAGGTATTTTGATTTAGTTGATACTACCAGTTCTGTCCAGAAAAGATTGATTATTTTAAACATAAATTTCAGGTCTTGATGCTACCAAAGTTTTATCTTATTATTCCTCAAATGGGCATGGTGTTCTCTGTCTCGGGAACAATATTTATTTAGATAGACTTTTTTTCTAGCTGTAGCATTATTTGTATCTGTCAGATGTTACTATTCCATATAAATATGTGTGATACGTTAGCAATAAGATTGTACATACACACAACACAAAGATATGAAAACACACATTGCAACAGAAGAGGGGGAGAGAGTGACTTTATTTTGCTATTTCTTTCTATTCATCATTCTTTTCCTGTGGCTTTCATTTTTGCAGTTTTTCGTGTGTCTTTCATTGCCTTCTATTCTCTCCTTGAATGTTTATCATTTCCTCAGTTTTGTTTTAAGATCATTCTGTTGTCATTTTTGAAACCATGAAAAATATGTGATGTGTGTAATTTACTGTTTTTTTTTGCTTACGCTTTCTTACTAATTAAACACATGTAACGTTTGCATATTTAATTCACAGGATTCCTTTATACTTGTGGATCCCTTTATATTTGTTAATATTCTTGAAAGAAACCAGCTGCCTGCTTAGAAAGAATACAGAGAGTAGAAATACTGAGTGAAACATTTTTGCTTGGATTTGGTGTTTCAAACACCCTCTCATTCAATATGTTATTTTTTTCACCCAAGGCAAGAAAAGATATTTTCTTCTATTTATTTATTTTTTCCTATTGAAGAGGTTAGTGTCACAGATTTACCAATTTTGGTGTGGTATGTGCAGCCTACTTTTCCCTCTCTACTTTTTAAACTCCTATGGTCATCCTATGCTGGGACGCTCAGCTGTAGACAATGTGAATATCTTGTTAGAATGTGTTCACTGTCATTTCACCTCTCACCTGACATCCTACGCTATTGAACTTTGTCTCCATTGGGACATTTCCCACCTTCAGAGTGGCTCTTCCACAGCCTTAGATCACTTGCTTTAAATCAAAGTGTCAGTGAATATGCCTTTCAGGTTGGTGACACTTACTTTGCAGGAAATTTGTATGCTGCTAGCCATCCAAGGTGCCACATGGAAGCTCTCTGCATGCTCCTTTGTCACAGACATTGTGATATTTCTAGACATACTTCAAGGTGACTGGGCTTAGAGCAAGTCCCCTTACTTTGCACATTCTCCAACTCTCGCGTTTTGTTTATTATTTATTAAACCAAAGATACCTTTGGTTTAATAAATAATACCAGTAAAGTGCCCACACTTGATTACTCACCTAATTTTCCTACATATTTAAATGCATCTCATATGGATATATATGGATATATGGATAGTCTTCCTTTTCTACCTGTAGCTTTATTTTATCTGTCAGATGTCACTATTCCATGCAATTTCTTTTTTTTTATATGGTGAAAATACTGTGTAGAGGGGTTACAATTACATGGGCAAGATAATGAGTACATTTCTTATCAAGCATTGTAGCCTCCTCCTTTGTTTCCCCTTCACATCCCATTCCATCCTCCCCCGACCCCCACACAATCCTCCTCCCCACCCCCACCAAAGTTGTAAAGTTCGTTTTTGACATAACCACTTGTACATCTCATTGTTGCAATGGGTCCACCTATATCCCTATTTGAACGATTTGTTTTCTCCCTTCCCCTCCACAAATTTTACCAACATCAAATACAGTGAAAGCAGGGGTTATACCATGGGGGAGAGGCATACAAAGCAACAAAGAAATCATCTTATAACTGCGTTAGAAACTATTGCCTGAAAGAAAAAAAAACATTTGAATACATATCTTAGGGTTCATTTCCCTAACATCAACTTATCTGACCTTTTCTGCTTGATTCAGACATATACTAGTTATTGCAAATAAGGGAAACCATGGGACCTAAGTTTCTTTGGGCCTGGCTTACTTCACTTAATATAATTTTTTCCAAGCCTTTCCATTTCCTAACAAATGGGGCAATGTCATTCTTTCTGATGGAGGCATAGAATTCCATTGTGTATATATACCACATTTTCTTGATCCATTCATCTACTGAGGGGCATCTGGGTTGGTTCCATAGCTTAGCCATGGTAAATAATGCTGCAGTAAGCATAATCATGCTGGTAGATTTAGTGTGGTCTTGTTTGTGATAATTTGGGTAAATACCCAAAAGTGGGATTACTGGGTCATAGGGGAGCTCTATGTGGAGTCTTTTGAGGAACCTCCATACTGCTTTCCAAAGTATTCCATGCAATTTCATGTGATATGTTGTTATAACAAAGAATGCCATCTAATTCAACTTAATTAAATAAAATACACATTTATTATAGACCCACTGTGTTTCAGCCACTCATAGGATAGAGAACTGTATTAAGGATTGAAATAAAGGAAGAAAGACAGAGTTAGTATTCTCAATGTCTCTGAAAAGAGCAGCCATGTTGAAATAAATATAGCATATTCTTGCCATATAAAAGCATGTGTTGCCATATTTATTTGTCCTTAAGTATCCCTAGGAGTTACAGGAATCCTGTGACTACCAAACTCTGTGGATGCTGAAGTCATTTATATAAAATACTTTTGTATGTATTTCACACACATCTTTGCTACAATTTAAATCATATCTAGATTACTTATCATAAGTAATATAAGCAATATAAGTGTTGTGTAAATAGTTGTAATTCAGCAGTATTTAGGGAAAAACTAGAAGAACAATTCTCCATTTTAGTATCATTATTTGAATTAACATACACTTAAATAGAGATTTTGTGTATAGTTATATATGGATAAATATAATATGTGTAGATGTATATAATTATCACTACAATCAAATCACAAAACAAATTATCTCCTTTTGCCAGTTTGGGGTCAGACTTCATCTATTAAACTCTTATAATCACTGATATATTCTATTTCTAATATGGTTTTTCTTTCTTTTATTATTTTGTTCTTTTGCCTGGCCTGGGGCTTAAACTCTGGGCTGGGATGCTGTCTCTGAGCACCTTTTGTTCAAGGACAGGACTCTACCTTGAGCAACAGAGCCACTTCCAGCTTTTTTCTGTGATTAAATGGTCATACAGACCTTCCTACCCAGGGTTGACTTCGAACCGTGATCCTCAGATCTCAGCCTCCTGAGTAGCTAGGATTTGGCTTTTCTTTTAAGGACTATCATAACAAAGATATTAGATAGTGTTCAATTTTTTTTTTTTTTTTTGGTCCAGTCGTGGTGCCTGAACTCTGGGCTGGGGCGCTGTCCCTCAGCTCTTCAGCTCAAGGCTAGCGCTCTACCACTTGAACCACAGCACCTCTTCTGGCTTATTTCTTTTTGTGGTGCTGAGGAATTAAATCCAGGGCCTCATGCATGCAAGGCAAGTGCTCTACCACTGAGCCACCTTCCCAGCTCAAATTTTTGAGAACTGATTTTGCTCACACGTAATAATGTCTTTGAGAGTCAGTTAATTGAATATATCATTGAATAGAACAATAATTTACCTCCATTTATGAAGAACATTTTATGAAGGAGTGAATAGTCAGCATTATCATGTATTGACAGAGTCATTGAGGGTGGTGTGATTCAGTTATTGTGCATTAGGAAAACACAGAGGTAATAACAGGAGTGGCCTCCATGCCTTAGCCTGAGGTAAACTGGCAAGTTCTCTTTGCCTGATTATCTCCCAATAAGAACAGGAGCCCACTGGTGCTACTATTCTTAAAATTCATATTAGTATCTAAGTTTGTAAGTTTTGGCTTCTAACCATAAAAATATATCCAAAATCTGAGAGAAACTCAGTAACAGTAGGGGATCAAAAATATATATAATTGAAAAATTCATGATGGATGTATCCTTTCATTAAACTGGTTTCTGCAGGTTTGACATAAATCAAATTTAGTTTTGAATTACTTAATTTACTCAGTTAATCTTTAACCCAGTAAAATATTTGGGGCTTCTGCCTTGTTTAGGTAGTGCCTTTGAAGACTCCTAAGTGTTAAGACAGTATTTTGTAACTAGGCTAACACAAGCCACATTTTAGTTAGACAAAGAGCACAGATTCCTGTGGTACAAAGTTGGTATTTCTTTTTGTTTAAGTCTGAGGAAAGACATCCCCATAGTAGAGGAATATCCAAGGAAAAGATTAAGTTTGTTAACAGAAAGGAAAGCTTCCTTACATACAAGAACTGATCCAAGTGATTACTAATAAAATATTCTGCCATGATAAAGACATTTGGTATCCGTGTCATTCAGTTTGGTAGCTGTTAGTCACTTGGGAGTTGTACAGTTGAGGATAAGGATATTGAATTTACTTTCTATAACTTTAATTTAAATTGTAAATAGGTTCATGTAGCCAGTGGCCAAACAACAACAACAACAAAATAAATGGAGTAGCATGAATCTATGCTTTATTGACTTCTCCATGAACTGATGCAGAATTAAACCCACAATTATGCTATTATAAAATTCTGGTCAAAATATTTGAAATATTTGATCACAACAGAGAATAGGATCACAGAAAAAAGAGATTAGCCATTCAGTAATGATGAATATTAAATGGGACAGAATTAGTCTTAAATGACAGAATCATTCATTTAGTAATACAACTTCTCACCTATAGAGAGAATGAGAAAGGAACAAGGAATATCTTAGAAATCATCTCATTTTTAGGGGAGAAGACATACTTGTCTAAGATTACAATTGTCCATAGCAAAATCTGGAAAAATATACATGTCCTCTGGTTCTAAAACCTAACTATGACTCTTTCCTGATGTCTCTAACTATAGTCCAAATGTTCTGGCTAAACTGCAAGGTCTCTATTCATTCATAAAACTGGGCAAATTGTACTTTTGAAAGGGATGATATCACATAAGTATCATAATTACTTGGATGATGCCATAACAATTCTGGAAAAGAAAAAAAAGAAATAGCACAGACTTCTGATGTATAAATGCTATTCTGTATGTATTTTTTTATTAGAAGACTAATATGAAATAACCAGAAATACAGACAGTTCTGTCGTTATGCTAAGCTCTTAGGTGAAGGCAGCTTTCAAAACACACTCCAACAGAACCCCAGTGATGCTGTTACCGTGGAGACAGGCAGCACTGGAGAGCCTCTAAGAAGAGGGTACAGGAAGAGACACTCAGAACTGTTTTACATGCAGAGCTGTCATTGGACTCTATTTTATGCAGCACTGCAGCAATTTCTGATCAAACAAGTGCAAAATGGTAACAGTCATGACAACAACTCTGTACAGAAGGTCAGGCAGCTTTTGACTGTGCTTCTCCTGTTTCCCCCCCTTTCTTAATCAGAATCTGTAAAAAAGCAGGAGAGCTTTTCCTTTGGGTAACTACAGAAAATATTTTAGGCTTTAAGTGTGTGTGTCTGTGTGTATTGTAATTAGATATAATATTAGTATCTTCCAGCTATAACTCTGCAGACGTAACACAGCAGTGAATGGCAGAATAAAGCAATTGGCTCTCTTAATGTACAGCTTAGTGTTCTTAAAGACATTGGAAAATATGCCTTAAGTGGCGTAGGTAATAAATCCTTTTTTCATTTGTAGTAAACTTTATCTGTAAATATCAATTTCTTCAAGAAATATTAATTAAGTGATTGTTTATTAGAAGCAGATGTCCATGGAAGAATTATGGAGAATACAAAGAAGTACTCTACTTTGTTCTAAACATTCGATTTAAATAATAATTTGTGTGTTTGGCTACTACAGATTGAAAGTAGTCCTCATGAAAAGAATGCCATTCATATATTTCATGGTTGTATATGTAAGAGGCAGACACAGGAAAAGCACTCCCTATATATTTCTCAAAAGGCAGGTTACTTAGATAGACATACAGCTCCTATTTTCAAAACACTTACTGTCTTGGTTAGAAAGATACAAATCTGTCTCCCACTGGAAGACTTTTAAATGCATACATCTACAAGTAAATGAATGAACTAGACATCATCACTTTTTTTCCTTATTCATAGATTCATTCATTCAGTGCCTAAACTCTAAACCACTGTATTCAACAAACTCATTTTGAGTTCCCTGCATGTAACCTCTTTTTAGAGAGAAAGCAAACACACGGTATGTCTAAGAGAGGTGACAGAGCCTAGATTTTGAAATGCACAGCAACCAAGAAAATGGCACTCAACTTATTTTTATTTCATGCCCTGAGAAAGAATAGGAAACTTAAATTTAGGTCTCCCGGGGCAACCAGGATATGAATTAACTCAGTGCCACCTACTCAAGCTAATCTCTGCCATCAGAATCACGACGGCTTCTATGTAAGGATAATGCAATTAAAAAAAAGTTGGCTATGGGGCATAGTTATAATCTACTTTATAATTTGAAAGCCTCACTTTAAAAAATAAATTTAACTTCGACTTGGCTATTTCACCAATGGCCATTTTCTCAGAGCAGACAAAATGTCTCATCTTCACATAGATATATTTCTTATTCTTTAACCCTTCAAACACATGTGCAAGGGAAGAGCTATTTTATAATAAAAGGTCTTTAAATTTTAAATCTCCATTGTTTACCAAATTCATAACTTTTTAAGATATTGAAGTATGCACACTACTCAGCATTGTGAGATACTTTCAACTAATTTTATAATGTTCCAATTATTTTGTTTGTTATACATTATCGAACATCTCTCTTCCCTTGCTGAAACTTTTCAGTAGACAATGACCAGAAACCTATAGTCTACTTTCATGAAAGAACTGACTTAGTTTCCATGTATAGGTGAAAAATCTAGAAGGGATCATTCTTAGTGTTCCATAGCACAGAAAGGTGACTATAGTTCACAAGAGATCATATATTTTATGAAGAACAAGAAGAGCCATCTTCAACCTTCTGTAACACAAAAGCACTATAAAATGTTTAAGGAGAGATAACTAGCAATTATCCTGATCTGACCATTATACATTCCTTGCATATATTAAGTTATCACACTGTTTCCACAACCATGTTCAGATGTTATGTGTCATGTAAAGACCCTCCTGCAAAACAATGCAAGTGGTAGATTACTTGCTTAACAAGCTTAAGATCCACAGTCTATGCCAAAGAGCAACCAGCCAATTAAAAGTTTTTGTTCTCGTTAAGATATTTAAAGTCATTATTCATTAGAGAGATCTCCCCAAAGAAAAATACAATAAAACCCCTTTACTTTTATTCGGTTATATGAGTCAGATTAAACACAACACAGAATTTTCACTATTACCAACTTGTAAAATTATTTTTAATCTATTGGTTAAGAGATTTCTAGATTTTGCTATATATGAAATAAGCACAAAAATAAGTGTGCATATATTTATATTATATGTTACATGCTCTAAGGTTATCTTACATACTTATTTTCAGCCTGTTAGTATTTTAAAATCATTCTTTGTAAACTCATAAAAGTACCACTTAAAAGTATCTGCTACCTGGGCATTGGTGGCTTATGTCTGTAATACTACCTACTCAAGACACTGATCAGAGAATTGCGTTTTGAAGCCAGCCCAAGCAGGAAAGAAAAGTCCATTAGATTCTTATCTCCAATGAACTATTCAGAAAAAGCCAGAAGTGGCACGGTGGTTCAATGGTAGAGCACTAGCCTCACGCAAAAGAGGCTCAGGGACAGAGCCCATGACTGACAGGAAATATCAACTATATATTTCCTCAGACTCCATGTATCTCAATTGCAAACTATGTCTCGTATATAGAAGGAGACAAGAAAAAGCAATAGGATGCTAAACATCAGAAAATTTACAGGACAATTCATAAGTAGAATCTGCTGTATATTTAATATTTAGTGTCTGGGGATTGGACCCATGGCCTTATTCCTGCTAAGCATATTCTTCTACTGAGTTCCAAAATCAGCTCTTCTAATTGAAATAAAAATCTTCATGCAAACTTGAAATATATACAGTGGCTTAAATTTGAACCATCAAACACAATGTGTTAGTGCTATAATATTAAATAAATTTCATGAGTAATTTAAGTGAGGATAAAATATGTAACATGGCCAAAAGTAATGAACATTTTACATCTTCAGCCAATATAACATCTCTAACATCCAGAAGAATTGGCGTGTAGTCAGAGGTAATTATGTCATAAATACAGCTTTTGTAAATGGACACTGACACATGGTCATATCAATTATTGCAGGTTTTTCCCTCCCTCCAAAAGTATCAACTTTAGGTGTGTTTTTTTAGACCTGTATCAATCTAGAACCCAATTACTGTGGATCTATTTCCAAACTGTAATAAATCACTGTCAGTGATTTTGAAGCAATGTGTTTGTGTAAGTGGTATGGGTATTTATGTGGCTGTTATTCCTGTGGTTGTTATTTAAATATTATCCCTGGGGAAATAGCATGTAAAAATACAACATCTCAATTTCCTAAGAGTGTAAAGGAACAGAAAGTATGCAAACTTCCTTATACCAAGCCATCAGGATTAGAACAAAGGGGACATGCTGACTATGGGATGCGACAGGAATGGGAGCTGGGAAGGTTAAAAGCAATTAGCAAATGACACAGGTAGCTTTGAGGCTATGAAGCTCGCTTTTTGGTTCAGCTCTGTAATATCAATCTCAAAGCTTTACCATGTGTTCAGCTAGAGATATTAAAAGGCTGAGATACTGGCTGTAATGCCCAGTCTCCTCTTTGGGTATATGTATATGTTCAAGTGGGAAAAATCTCCCACTTTTACACTTGAGATTTTTTTGGGGGGGTTGTGATATAGTGTTAAATAGTCAGTTATACATTAAAAATCAGAATATATAGCGCAGTCTCTGGACTGAGTAGATTTTCATGAAATATCTGCTAAGTAAATATATATGTGAAACATAGACAAATGAACAAGCAACCATGTGGGAAGTCAAGCCAGGCAGGAACCAGTGCTAAGAAGACTTCAGTGTTGTTAGATTTGCCCAGTGGTTTATCTCAACATCCTTCATTCATCTACTAAGTTGATTTCATAATTTATTCCTTGAGATCTTATACTTTGCTAGACACTGTGCTTTGTACCAGAGGTATAGAGACAAATGATACAGTCCCTGGGGAACATTTAAAGAATTTGCAAGCTGCAATATAATGTAATACTATAATAGAACTCACATAAAACTCTGTAGTGATCCAGAACTAAAATAATTCAGCTAAACAATGTTGAGTAGAAGAAAAGTTTTGCAGATATATAAGTTCACCATGGTGATATGTTTATGCTACATAGAACACACAGTCTTCTCAGAAGGAATAGAATTTAGAACACCATGAGATCTTCAGAGAATATGATGTTTTGCAAACAAAAGAACAGGAATACTAATTTGGGAGTAATCAGAATGTCAGTGCATTGGCAATAGTTTTCTTCAAACCACAGACATGCACTCATTTTATTCATACAAGGATGACAGTGAGTTTTCATTCCCAGCATTCAAAACTCTCATGTGATAGACACCGTTGTCTGAGATTCCAGTATCACAAATTTCTATACCTACTCATGTTCTATTGTAACTTAAAAATATGCAAATAAGGGAAACCATGGGACCTATGTTTCTACATCTAGGATAATCTTACCAGACAAGCAGAAAAGGTCAAAAGCTATATACATATGACCATAAAAGATGATGCTAACCAAAATGAACCCCAAGATAGGGACACAAGAGGCTTTATCTTTGTTGCTGTTGTTTTTGATGTACTTATGTACATTATGTGATTTTTTTTTGTTTCTTTTGTATGTTTTTCTCCCATGGTATAACCCCTGTTGTCACTGTATTTGATTCTGGTGCCCTGCATCTTGTATAGACATTTTTCTAATTTGTGGAGACTTACAAGACTCTATGTTGTAAATAAACTTTATAATCGGGGGCGGGGGAGGGATGAGTTGAGGTGGGGAGGGCAGGGATAGTTGAGGAAAAACAAAGGAGGAGGTAACAATTCTCGATAGGAAATGTACTCATTACCTTACTTATGTAATTGTAACCCCTCTGTACAGTATCTTTACAATAAAATATATCAAAAATATGTACAGTTGGAAGTAAAATCTGAATTCTTGCATTTTGACTATTGGAAGTAAGTATATAATCCCTATGGTCAAGAAGTTTGTTCATCTAGAACCAACCTGAACTCAAAAGCTCAGTGCATGCACTTGAAGAAGAAAGCAATCTCAGAACTACCACTGATTATGTGTATAGGGAAAGAGAGGTTTGTGTGTACCGTCTGGCCCTGCCTGGCAAGGGTAATTTTTGGTGGTAGGTACTAAACTAATTTTACTGTTAGACATATAGTCTTAAGGCCTCTACAACTCTATGATAATCCATTCAATATGTATTGCTGAACAGTCTTATCTGAGGATCACTGTGGTCCCTTGAAAGTTTGGTATCTATGGGTAAAACTAGATCTGTGTGCACTATGAAATTGTGCTTAAGCTAAAAGCAAGGGGCTGTCTTCTTCCTATTTTCCTTTTATCAAATGTAAATAAAAGCAAATCAAAAACCTTATTCGGAGAACAGTAAGAACCTTTGTATTTTTCTTCTGCACTGGTTCTAGTAATAGATTTGTGCTGTTTAAATATCATTCAAAAAAGAAGACAGGAAAAATGTGATCATCTTAGGTGGTTTTCTGTTACTATAACAATATGCCTAAGAAAGCCTACTTTTCAAGAGAAGAGATTGATTTCAGCTTAACATTCTAAAGTAACAAAACCAACAGTCCACACCTGGTAACCTTCTTGTAGGAAGAGCGTAAGAAAGCACAGAGTATGAGATACAATCACTGATGGTCCATTTACAAAATTAGGTATCTGACCAAGAAAGGGAAATTACTAAGAACATTCTTAAGACCACCCATAGTCTATGACCTGGAGAGCCCTCCACAAGCAAACAGGATATGGGGAAGGGGCCAGCTGACCAAGTAGAGCAAAGTAGCACTGTACTTCAACTGAGGATGAAACAGGATCAGGAACTAATGAAGTTTAGTCCTGAAAGATTGCATATGTCAAACGCTTCTGCTAATGAAGAACAAAGGGAGTGACTTGCATATTAGAAAATAAATTTCTTGCTGAAACATCAGGTGGTGTGAGGGCCTACCAGATAGCAGCTCTTCCAAAATGTCCACTAGAGTCTCTCACTGAATTTCTTGCCTCAAAGAATTCTTTGAGCTTGGGTAGGGGAGTATTTTTCTCCTAGAGCACATCAGCTAACAAGAGTCAGGGAGCACACATGTGTTTCTGTATTCTGCCCTCTCTATTCTTATCAAGTCATCCCTAGTCCTAGAGTCCCATCTTGATGAGTTTATCTAATCCTAGTCACCTCCTCACAGTTGGACTGACTTTCTAGCCACTTAGTGCTCATAATGGGGAATAAATTTCAACATATAAACCTTTGGCAGAGGCTTTCAAATTACATCCAAAGCATAGTAATGGTCATGTTAGTTGATAGCTATACCAACATGATCTATAAACTGCCTTATTAATCTTTGGTAAAATAAAAAGCCATTCATACTGACAAAATGTTAATAGAGCTTTTTTTAAGACAAAATTCCATTCCATTAATGTGCATTTCTCAGTCTTTAAGCCATTTTAGGCTTTAAAGTGCTACAATTGTAAGCAATCATTCTTACAAGAAATAGGCATGCTTAAGAGTAAATTCCTATTATCTACTTGTCAGTCTTGATCTGCCTATGGTGCTGATTTTTTTTTAAATCTTTACTCTTTTTGGTGTCCAATTTTCTGAAACATGAGTTCCAAGATAAAATATAAAAATTACGTCACAGTCTACAATGAAAATTTTAATTTAGGTACCACCTGAATGACAGAATGGAAATGTACTAGCTCATATTTAGTATAAAAATTTGGGGCAGTCAATTGAGAAAAAATATAAGTTATTTTCTCTTCCCTTCCAACATAACTCAAACAATGGTGTGGTATATATGTTCCCTTGAAACTTTCTGTTGTCACATTTAAAGTCCAATATAAAATACAGAATTACTGTCACTTTTTATATGATTTCTCACAGAGTACTTTTGTTATTTAGAGGAATTATTAAATATTTTTCTCCTCTCATTCCTGAATTAACTACTTCCAAGTGTCTGTTCTGCTGGCCTTGATTTCTGTTTGAATGAGTAGTTATGATATATTTTAGTAATTATAATATGTATTTAGTAGTTATAATAGTAGTATAATGCAATATATACTTAGTAGTTATAATATATTCTCTCTCAGGACCTCAAATGCTTACTGCAAAAAGAAACATTAAGGAATTCATTTATTTATTCACTTTTTATTTATTTTATTTTATTAAAATAACATTTTTATTGTAAAAATTCTGTACAGAGGGGTTACATGAGCAAGGTAATGAGTACATTTCCTATCAAGCATTCTTACCTCCTCCTTTGTTTTTCCCCTACCCTTTCTTCCCTTCCACCTCCACAAATACATTCCTCCTCTCCCCACCTAAATTGTAAAGTTCGTTTTTCAACATAGTGTCTTGTACATGAAAAAGGATGCATTTAAAAAAAATAGAGCACTGATGCTATCAAGGGATATGTGATTTCTAATGATTCCAACATTTATTCAAATAGATGAATTAAAATTGTTAAAAGGATTTGAGGTGGGAAGAATCTTGGAGAATGACTCATTTCAGTTTTCCTCTGAGGCTATTTTGTCTTCCAGGAGAGCCAGTCTGAAGCATGTGCTATGTCCAACACTATCTGTACTGATCACTTAAATCTTCATATTTTTCTCAAAAAGCTACCTGAGTTTTTTCAAAACGATTAGTGCTATCAGTTGAATTATTTTCTCCAAAGAGAATCTTCATGTTTCACAACTCAAATGTAACCTTGTTTTAAAAGAGGATCATAAGATATATAATTAGTTATGATAATGTTATATTGAAATAGGATGCATCCTTAATCTAACATGACTGAAGACTATGGCAGAATTTAGGTAATGCATTTATAAGCCAACGAGTATCTGGTGCTTAGCTGGACTGGCAAAGGTAAAGATAAAACTCCTCTAAAAGCTTGGAAGGAGTAATCACGAAAGTGCCAACATGTGGGAATTCAGACCTGGCTTTCCTGACATGGTGCATTTCTTTCATGCCACCTAATTTGTGGTGCTTTGTTTTAGTAATCCTTATAAATTAATTGTAACAAATAATTTCAGATTTTTCTTCTTATCATTCTTCTTTCCTTCATCTTCTTTCTCTGTCTTTTCCTCCCTCCCTCCCTTCCTTCTTTCTTTCCATTTTTGCCAAAAAATGTATTTCTCACAGACAAAATACAAAGATCAAGGAATATATATATATATATTTCTTCTACATTAAAATATTGACAAATCTGTTTCAAGTCATACTTCCTCAAAGAACTTCAAGTATCCTTTCAAATTACTTCAAAAGAATTGTACCGTTATAATTTTCAAATACTTTAAACATGATATATTACATGGCTATACAGAATATAAAATCAATTTTTAAGTTCCATGTCCCTGCTTAAAATAGAGAAAGGATCCTAAGTCATATCATCCATCTTCCTTTATCACCTTTTTCTACTCAAGTTCGCACCAAAAAAAAGCACCATATTTTCAGCTTTTTTTTTTTAACTAAAATAATGTTTCTTGTAATGACTATGTATGTAGTTAAGGCAATCTATGGGAAATTTTATTAAGAAATGCAAAGGAAATATTGGCTATTACTTCCCAACAAATATACTTAATAATGGTGTTTAGCACTGTAAACATTGTATAGTTATTAAAATTTATATGTTGGAAAAAATATTTCTCATTTTTTCTTTTTTGGGTATTTGGTCATTTAGTATATTAAATCATTTTTCTGCTGCGTAAAGAGATGAATCTAGTCACGTAATTACAAAAAAAAGATAACATTTGTTCAATGTCACATCATTGTATTACTTCTCACTTTTATCCTCTGGAGGCTGACATATTCTCTCAATCAACTTTTGTTTCCATAACAACTCCCTGAGCTAATCACAGTGTAAAACTAAAGGTTTATTTAGACTTACAGTTTGGGAAGTTTTAGTCCATGATTGGCTATCTACATTGCTTTTAGGCCTATGTGAGGAACACTTCGGGGAAATGCATGGTAATGCAGAACCATTCCCCTTATGTCTAGGATACAAAAGAGAGGGGAACAAAAATGTTAAGGTTCTGGTACCTCCTTCCAGGTTACCATCTGAGTGACTTAAAGTCCCATGACTGGAAGACACTGCTTATGGGTTCTACCACATGTCCCAGTAGGCTATAAATCAGATACTGAACACCTGGTCATGAGAGACCCTTCAAGAGCCAAACTCTAGCCACATTTTGCCCCTACTCACAATGACTTAGAGGTAGAGAGCCAGGATCGAAAGTTGGGTTGAAGTGTTCTCATGACCATCCATGTTCTCTCACAGTGTCTGAAGAGCTGGAATCTGGTTTGGGACTCATTATTTTCATGCAGCCTTTAATCAACATTGTTGCTGAAGTAAATTCTCTCATAGCTGTACTGAACGAAAGGAAACCAAGCTAGGGTGTAATTATGATTCTTCCCAGGCCTGTTTGGGAATATCCTGTCACCTATAATGGCAGGATATACATAAAAGGTGATCCTCTTCGGCTGAAGAGTCAAACAGATCTATTTCCTCCTCACTGCACAGGATTTTTGGTTTCACCTCTAATCTGTGAGGACAGGCATCTTATTCAGAGCATCTCACCACCACAGTGCTAAAACAGCAAGCATTTCCTTCCCTTGTTCCATACTTTCACATTCTATATAAAGTTACACTCGCATGGCCCTGAAATAGACATTTTTTTATGTTATACAAAAATACCATTGCAACATGGCAAAAATGCCATGACTTGAAATAGATTATCTTCTAAGATTAACTTTGCCTAAAGAACAGATTCCCCCTCACACATTCATTCTGAAAACTTGCAGTCCTGCATAAACTACCACAAACTCTCTGTTGTCCTTTGAACTCTAAAGTGCTCTTACTTTGTCTCCTTTAGAAAAGATATTGGCCCTGTGAATTCTACCCAAACCACACCCTAGATACATGAACGTGGAGTATTTACTTAAACTCTTTAAATTCCAATTTGAATTATCTGTAACCACGTAGTTGAAAGGGTGAACTGCTTAGCAGAGAGCTAGGCCTAAAGAATGCATATTGTGGCTCTATGTATGGCTCACTAGTTGAAATCCTCCTGTATGTTAATATTGTACAAGACCCTAGAAAGCAAAGATTATTTTCATATAAACAACCCACAGAGACTGGAGCTTCTAAAAGGAAAGGATGGACTGGTTAACAAGACATAGTAGATTGTTATTGCTCTTCAAAATATATAACTATTGAAACTGGTTACCAGTGACTCATGTTTGTAATCTTAGGTACGCCAGAGGAAGAGATCGGGAGGATCTTGTTTTGAGGCCAGCCCAGAGGAACAGTTTGTAAGACCCTACCTCCTCAGAAGTTCACTGTGCTGGCATACATATGCCAATTAGCTAAAGCAGGAAACATAAATAGGAGGATTGCATTCTCGGCTAGTATAGGCAAAAAGTGATACCCCATCTAAAAGATGACCTGAGCCAAAAGGCTAAGGGTGTGGCTCAACGGACTACCAGGTAGGAATCTGTGACTTCAAATCCCATCATACCCAAAGATACAAAAAGAAAAGTTACTCTTTTGAAAGATCAGAGTGAGAAGGAAGTGACTTCTAGGTAGGCTTAGCATAAGGGCTCATAGAAGGATAGAAAAGGATCATACGTTAACAGATAAAGTACGATTTGGGACAGATTGTAAGAGCTCAAGAAATACACATTTTCTACAAGGAGAAAAGGGTACAAGTGTTGAAATGCAGGAAATAATAGCTATTTAAAAGAATTACTCTTCAGGCTTATCATGGATGAATGCATAGAAGCTTTTAGGGAAGGATTTAAGTTTCTATGACAGAGTATAAAATGGCAGTAGTATACTTGGTGAGAAGGTAGATCAACTTATAAAGTTGATGCTCAAAGGTTATTTGACTGGTTTTAGGGTCTACCAATCATCAGAAATACTTAGCAGCCTAGATTCCAAAATGTTTGTCAACCGTTCACTTTTGATTAAGTACAGTATAATTTTTAAGTCATTGATACCTAAGCCAGGTCTCCAGTCTATAAAAATGGGTGACACTGGAAGATTCAAGAGGATTTGGGGCCATTATCAAGAATGAGTATTTTTCTGAGGTTGATGATTATCAGAGAGTTGACACATGCCAAAATTATTTGGGAAATATTCTGAAACCCTGTTTTGCATGTGGCAATTAACAGCCTTATTACATTAGTGATGTTTTCCATATAATGTCTTGACATCGATTCACTTTATTAAGATGTGCATGGCTGAAAAAAATGAGCTTTTTTGTTGTTGTTGTTTTTTTCTCAGTTGTGAGGCTTGAACTCGGGTCTGGATGCTGTCCTTCAGCTCTTCAGCTCAAGGTAAGCTGAAGCCACTTGAGACACAGCGCCACTTCTGGTTTTCTGGTGGTTAATTAGAGATAAGAGTCTCACTGACTGTCCTGCCTGGGCTGGCTGTGAACCACGATCCTCAGATCTCAGCTCCCTGAGTAGCTAGGATGACAGGCATGAGCCACTGGTAAGGATTTATATATATATATATATATATACCTGCGATGGTTTGGATCAAAATGACCCCCTCCCCTCTAAAAGTCCAAGATGACAGTGACCATGAAGGTGGCATAGGGGAAGCAGGGCATAGGGGAAGGAAGTAGGTCTCTAGAGCTTTGTCCTTTAAGGGCATGATTTATGCAAGTTTATTTTTCCCATTGTCTATTCACTTCCTCTCTGCCATGATAGACATTTTCCTCCCTACCACAGCTGTCTATTGCGTTGTACTCTCTCCCATAGAACAAGCCATAATACACTGGAACTGTGAGCTAAAAACATACATTTCCTCCTCCATTTTGAGCTCATAAATCCTCAAAGAAACAACAACCCAATTAATAAGTGGGCTAAAGACTTAAAAATAAACTTCTCCAAAGAAGAAATAAGAATGGCCAATAGACACATAAAGAGATGTTCAACATTTCTGGCCATAAAAGAAAAGCAAATCAAAACAACATTGAGATTCCACTTCACTCCAGTTAGAATGGCCCTTATCAAGAAAGCTAACAATAACAGATGCTGTTGGTAATGTGGCCACAAGGGAACGCTACTGCACTGTTGGTGGGAATGTAAACTTATTCAACTACTCTGGAAAGCAGTATGGAGGTTCCTCAAGAGACTAAAGATAGAGCTTCTAGATGACCCAGCAATTCTACCCCAAGGTGTTTATGCAAATGACCACACACCAGGTCTCAACTAGTTGGTAAAATAGCATCTCATTCATGAAATAAGTGAAAATGAAAATGGAAAGTAAGAAAATCAAGTTTCTTCTCATAGGAAACAACTAGGAGACCCTGGAGAGGAAAAGTCTCTGGGAGGAATTAGTTTTTTAAGATAAAACATCCTGCAGCTGTAGCAAACAAAATATCTGGTCCTCTAGGTAAGGCTGGTCTCATCTTGAAAGATTGTGACCTCACTCCTGCTTTGCATTTTTCACACTTTAGACTTTCCTTTTTTAGCATGGGAGATAATATGGCTTTGCTATATTATTATCAGAATTTCAGGCTATTTTTATAGATGCAAAACCCATTTAATCAATGTAGGGATGATACTATTGAGCCCTGCAAGATACAATAAAAATTATAAGATAATATACATGGTAAACAATCAAAAATCATTCTATGGCTTTATGTTTGTTTAATATTCCTATCTTTTATAGAGACTATAATGTGTATGTGTGTGCGTTTGTGTGTAAGAACAACTTAAACATTGATAAAGATCCATTGTATCATAAAGTTACATATTGAATTGAAACTACTTTTTAAAATAAAATGGCCATAATTGATCAAACATAACCTTCCTGCCAGCATGTTTGCCTGCCTGCTTGCCTGCCTGCTTGCTTGTCTGTCTGCCTTTCTTCCTTGCTTGCTTGCTTCCTTCCTTCCTTCCTTGCTTCCCTCCTTCCCTCCCTCTTCCTCCTGCTTTCCCTCCCTCCTTCCCTTTTCCTTCTTTCTCTCCCTCTTTTTACAACTACTTAAAGGCAATGATACGAACAATGCAATCTACTTAAATAATCTACTTAAACACATTCATATAAATAAATGCACACATGAACACAGACAATTCTTATTTTTTCCATACTTGTTCTTGCAATTTAAAAAGTATGAAAGCCAGCATTTGAACTCAGGTCTTCAGGTTTGCTTGGTTCCCTTTTTCATTTAGCACTTTACCCCTTGAGCCATGCAGCCAGCCTGGCTTTCTATTGGGTATATTAGAGATTCAGTTCAGTGGAACTTTCTGCTTGAGCTGACCTTGAACCTTATCTTTTAGAAATCAGCCTCCTAAATAAGTAGGACTATGGTTGCAAGCCTTCAGCATCTGGGTAAATATGACATTTTGACTCAATTTTCTCCAAGATCTTGATGACACATTTGTTTTCTTAGATCATCATAATTTGAATAGAATTTAAAAACTAATTATACCATTTTTTTAGCAAATTGGTACTCTGGGGGATTCTTATTACCAATAGCCTACTCATTGGCCAAAACAATGATTGGGAGAAGATTCATTGTCTAAAAGAATGCATGGTCCTCCTATGCTGTGGTTTCTGCTGTAATGAATGGTCACTATTAGTCACATTCTTTATTCAAGTCTGAATACCTAAGTATAAATTTTGCTAGCCATCTAGAGAAGTGGGAAAAACACAAGAAAAATAAAACTGAGTGCTCTGAAGAAATAACTAGACAAATAAAACTAGCACTAGTTTTGTGAATGCCTTAGTTGAAAAGACATGTGGTTCTTGTGCTCTCTTACTTCAAATATTTCATTGAACATTCTAAGAATGACCCTAAATAATGAACCTTACTTGGAGCTAAAAATGATTAATAAGCAAATACTTATAGGAAGATACAAAAATATGAATATGTTTACTATAGTTTTTAAAAAATCAGAGCCAAAATTGCTCTGCTAGAATATTTAAAAATTTCATTTGTTTGTTTTAAATTTTTATTGCATAAAATAATTGTCCACAGGGTACAGATGTCATCATGATATTTATATGAATACGTATAATGTGTGTCCACATGCATATGTATATAGAGAGATTTATTCATATATTTGTATATATGTGAACATATACACACATGTTTATATACAGTAGATAGATAGATAGATAGATAGATAGATAGATCCAACTCACTGATCTATATTACTCTTTCTGAAACCCCACTTTTCTTTCTCTTTTATGAGAGTTTGTAGTGGGCTTCATTATGCCATTTTCTCATATCTTGTATGTCTTTTGACCATACAGACCTCACAAAGATTTGATTATTTTGTTTTTTGATTGTCAAAGTTCTCAAATAACTACCAACAATAAAATTTAAATACTAGAATGCATTTGGAAATAAAACACTGTAATCAATATAGTTCAAAACACAAAATGCAGAAACTTTATGAAAAAAATGCTTCTTGGAAAGAGATCAATATTTTTCTATGACTTTTCCTTAAAGTGTTCATTATATTTGTCAGCAGGCCTATACCAGAAACTCTACCCACAGAGGCATAGTAACTCAAAGCAGAGTTTTTCCAATGCTGAATTTTAAATAGCCCTGAGGATAGGTGCATGATTTTATGATGAAAGAAAGCGCACAATTTTATGATGAAAGAAAGACCACCAAATCAAGCATCAGTCCACTGATGGTTCTGAGCCCTAAAATCCTATGGTAATTATAAATTTTGTAACAGCATGAATCACTAGGCATTTTGTTTTGTGTATGTATCATGCACCCTTTATCATATGAATTAGCTGCTTTCTGTTTATAGCAGATATTGAGCCCAATGGCCAATCATGAATTTTAAATACCAAATATACCTGTGATGTAAAAGAAAGAAAATAACAAGTTTGCATAGGGTTTCTGTCTCTTTCTGCAAACATTCAAAAAGAACAGAAAAGATGCTTATTTCACCATAGAAATTCTGAAAGGGTTAGGAATATTTCATGTAATGGGAAAAAATACATGGAGTATTATCTTACATTCATTAATTTTATAGCTATATTTCTTATCTTGAATATGTTTTAGAGAATAGACCTTATATTCATTTATAAGGTAGTATATAACTTGTTTAGTGAATAACAAGTGTAACTTGTGTAACTTAATGAAGAAATATATGCATGTTGAGGCTTATCTTTTTTTTAATTCTTCGATGAATGTTCAGTAATCAAAGCATTATGGAACAAGTTCTCAGAGGATTTTAGTCTTTGCTAATACACATTATGAATTTCATTCAAAATAGGAAAGCAAATAATAAAAGAAAACTTGAATAGCTTTCTTGGCCACACATAGACCAGATTTTAATTATGGCTTCTGTAAACTTAAAATGTAAGTGACACTAGGTGAAACCATACCCTTCTGTGTCATGTGTAAGATCCAATGTCCTTCCTACATTTCAGATAATTTTTGATAGAGTTATACTTAATGCACAAAGTTTTTTTTCTTGACTCATCACTTTATTTCTTCATCACAATCAGGAATGCTCTGATTAAAACTTATTAAATCATAGGAGCCTTGTTTTTGTTTAGCATGCTATCAGTTTTTCTTTTTTTCCATAGTCACCTCAGTAGCTTTGGTGAAGGAATTTATGACCTTCTTTGCTTTGAATTTTGCTTTTCTGAATTCTTGTTCTCAAGCTTGTGTTTAATTTATTTTTTTCTCTTTGCATTTTCTCTTCACATTGAGAAATGTGAACACATCCTGATTTTGTAAAAAAATAAACAAAATAAAAACCAAATAAATAACATTTATGTACTAATAACATAGCAGTTTTATGTATATGTGCATGTGTGTGGTCAGAAAAGTGTAATGGGTTATAAAATACATGATGAATAATAACTCATCATTCATCATTATAGTAACTCTTCTTTTAGCTATTATTTTAAAAGGATTAAAATTATTGTGTAAATTTGTAACAAGGACAGTTGCCTTAAAATTTGCAAAATTCAAAGCTATTTTCACATTGGAACAAAAAAGTGACAACACTATTATTTTGTTTTATGCTCATGATGAAACTTGCTGTCAGTATTCTTTGATCATTTCTAACCTTTTCATGTATAATTTTATATCTGATTAATTGCACAAATCACATTCAATTCTTCTGAAGAATATGAGGGTAAAAATCCATGACTAAAATAGATATTCAGTTCATACTTATTGAGCAAACTACTTCTTACTATCTGGATTTGACTAGTCTGAATATTTTCAGTCCACATAGCAAACAAGTCAGCATTCCACACACCATCTAGTAACTGCTTCTTTATTGAAGAACACAGTTATGTTCTTGGTGTAGGACTTAAGAGAGGTTATGAGCCTTCATAACAATGAAGGCTCTACAATTTTCAGACTTGAAGACTGAATACTTGGTAGCCTTATAAGAATAAGCAGATAGACCAATGAAATGTACATTTCACATATGTGCTCATGCCTGCACATGCGCACACACACACACACACCTCACATACACTGTTTCTTGTGATAAAATGCCTTTGTTTCCTCAAGACTCTTATTAGCAAGAAGACCCAAACTGTATGAAGCCCCTTGCCTTGGATCAAGGGCCTTTTAAAGTTACCCAGTCTTAGGTATTTCATTGTAGTAGCAGAGAATGAGCGGATAAGGAAACCTGGCGAACCAGAATAAAGTTGTGGCTCTAAGTCAAATGTGGAAAAAACTATGAGCCTGCGTAATGGGCAGAGGGTAGAAACATTGGGCAGGAGGCTACAAAAACCTACAGCAAGCAAATTCAGATAAATGCTTAGAAAACAAGGAGCTTCACTAACGAGTCTCAAATGCAGATGATACTTCTTGCTTGTAAGCCCCAAAACAGAACATCCCTGTGTTTTAATGTGGGTGAATTAGTAACAACAACAACAAACAAAACAAATTAGATCTGGGATCTAGTAGCTCATACCTGTAATCCTAGCTACTCAAGAAGCTGAGGTCCAAGAACATCAGTTTGGAATCAGCTTGTGCTGATAAATCGGAGAAGCTCATATCTACAAATTACCAGCAAACAGCAAAATTCTGCCAGTCTAGCATAGGTGGAAGAACAACATCTGTTAATGAAAAATACAACAAAATACTCAAGGTTCTGAGTTCAAGTCCAGTACTGGCACATACAAAAAGATATACATGGTGTCAGAAAAAATACATAGGCTTTGGATTAATGGCCTTCTTGCATAGTTTGGATCATATCACCATGTAAAAATAAACAGAAAATTGGTCTGGAAATATTCTTGGATTCTTCATAAGATGTAGGGTATCTGAGTTGTTGATGATATCTCAGCTGTTGTGAATGGTGTTGTGATGGACATAGCTTTGCAGGTGCCTCTATTGTATAATGGCAAGCATTCCTACAGACATGCTAAAAATGCTATCACTGGATCACACAATAGTTTGTCTAGTTTTTGTCTATCATGGGGCTAGAGCTCTACCACTTGAGCCACTGCACCACTTCCAGTTTTCTGAGTGGTTTATTGGAGATAAGAGTCTCTAGAACTTTCCTGCCCGGGCTGGCTTTGCACAGTGATTCTCAGATCTCAGCCTCCTGAGTAGCTGGGATTATAAGTGTGAGCCACTGGCACCTGGCATAAGTAGTTCTAGTTTTTTGAATCCCTTGTTAGATGGAGAGCTGGAAAAGACTTTTCTCCCATTCTAAACACTTTCCTTTGTTTTTAATCAATACAAAGCCATGAGTGTCCCACAACACATATATCTAGGGAAGTTTCCTTTGCAAAAAGGAGACTCTGTTTTTAAGTATAAACAAACATATTTGAGTGGATCTCTCAGAAATACAAGTCTTTTGTTTCTTTTGTGTTTTTATTTTCTTTTTTATTATTGTTGATCTTAAAGACCATTTAGAAAACTAAAAGGACAGCCTTTGTTTTGTATTATAAGGTAACTTTCAACAGGAATAACCTACAAAAATCATTCTAGAATGGAAAGATTAAAAGAGAAAATTATCTTTACTGTGCAGTTATAGAAGGAACAGACTCACAATGGACATGGAAAATAAGAGTAAGTCCTTGAATTTGTAAAGATATTATATTTCAAGACAGCCCAACATAGATCCTGAAGTTAGAGTCTCAATTGCTCTTTATCTTTATTGAAAGTTGAATTTTGTTTAAGCCCTATCTGATTTTTGATCTTATATTTCATTTAGTTAATTTTTCCCACTGTCATGATTCGCCTTAGTAATTTCTGAGTTTTATGACTCCTCTGGTACAATTGTAATATGAATGGCTATGTATCAAACTATCCTGATGAAATGGAAATTATGCTTACTATATTGGGTATTTCACTTAAACTTTGTCTTGAAGAGAAACAATAATCATTGTGATCAACAACAAAGAATGCTTTCTCTTGAACTTACCTCTCTGTTTTTCTCCTTCTTATACCAAACAGACTTTTGTCCCAGCAGAGATGTTCATCTAAAGACTCCAACATAGAGAACAATATTAACAACAGAAGCATTTGCTCAGAATTATAAAGGGACCTCCACTTCTTGCTCTACATACAGGAAGAAGAAGAATTTCCCAGTTAGACATTTTGTCTGAACACTGAAAGCTTTGTTTCTATCAGTTACTTCCCTGCTAGTGTTTAACACATCACATTGAAAACTACCTAGATAAGCAGATACTTGCAGTAGTGAGAAAGCTATATAAGAAATGGCCTAAGTTTCTGTTTCAGCTTTTTAAAATTCCATTACAGAACAGTTACTGAAATGAAACATGTACTAACTGCTTATGCAGGAAATTTCTTAGTGAAATAGGAGAATCCAATTTTGTTTTTCATTTAGATAACTTAGAGAATTGTATGTTTGGGAAAGGCAGTAAGAAGTACTATTGCGGTTATGTAGAGACTCGTTGCTCTACAACTATTTATGAAGTGCCCTCCACAAATCTTAGGGAAGAGATTGTGCATGTGTCAACACATTAGTATGATGGTAGATTTGGAGATGTTCAATTCAGAAACTGTCTGAATCTGCATAAGACACATATGAGTTTCTTGTACATATAAGGAGTATCACATCAACTGCAAACACACTTTAAGCATTTACTAAAGAGTTACTGTGTTTTTTCATTTAAATCCATATTATTTCAAAAGTCACCTTGATCAAATTATTAATTTTTTGGTGTTTACTATTTATGTATTATACTATATACAAATTACATATTATTATATATTATAATCTGTAAGAAGTTGTCCAAGGGAGATTCCATTTCAACATGTCGGTTTATGAGTAGGCTGTGCATGTTGATTGATGTCACCTGTTTTCATCATTCTTCTCTAGCCTTCCAAGCCCCACCACTCCCATCAATTTTCTTCATTCTATTTTCACATACATATATTGAATATTATGACTTTATTCTCCCAATTATTTTAGTTTGATGTTAATGCATAGTTTACACACACACACACACACACACACACACACACACACACACCACACCACACCACACCACACCAATTCAGGGCAGTGATTTTCTGTTATTTCTATACTTTACTGTTAAACAAAAATTTCATTTGACTTTCACCAGATTTTCTAATCATGACTTTCCTGTCCCAAGAGTGAATCTAAGATATACTTTGCATTCAGTAAGCATAGTCTCTTAAACTGCATAGATCTGAGAAAATTTCTCATCAGTCCTTGAATCCTTGGCTTTGGAAGTTTCAAGGTATTTTAGTCATGTATTTATAGTCTTGACCTGCCTTTTTAAAAAATGTGTTGTTCCTGATGAGGTTTTTATGTTAATTTTACCTAAGGCATTTGATATTTCTATGGTATGGTTTATATATTTTTTCTCCATGAGAATAATCTACAGAAAGAATCTTTAGAAAAATCACACATTATTTGTTCTTACCCAAATCTTCCTTCTTTAAACTCATCATAAATGGATAAATTCTTTTTTTGGGGGGTCTGGTCGTGGGGCCTGAACTCTGGGCCTGGGCGCTGT
Organism: Dipodomys ordii; assembly: GCF_000151885.1. Taxonomy (NCBI): domain Eukaryota; kingdom Metazoa; phylum Chordata; class Mammalia; order Rodentia; family Heteromyidae; genus Dipodomys; species Dipodomys ordii. The sequence continues at coordinate 15,930,844 of NW_012267262.1, forward strand.
CCCTCAGCTCTTCAGCTCAAGGCTAGCACTCTACCACTTGAGCCACAGAGCCACTTCCGGCTTTTTTCTTTTTGCTTATGTGGTGCTGAGGAATTGAACCCAGGGCCTCATGCATGCAAGGCAAGCACTCTACCACTGAGCTACCTTCTCAGCCCCGATAAATGGATAGATTCTTAACCAAGCTTATTTTTAAATGAGGGTTAATGTGAAGATCTGATCTGTTTCCTAAATTCATGCAGTAGGTTCTTATTTCCTCATTAAAAACAAAAAAAAATGTTTTGGAGGTGGATCGGAATAGATGGTGTTGGATAATGGGGGAAGAGATCTCAAGAGTAAATGCATCTCTTTTTGAAGAAATAGATAAGGTCTCAAAAATTGGGTCCACTTTCTTTGTTCCGCAGGTACCTGCCTGGTCTTTCACTTTCTACCTTGAGTTGAAACATCTTGTGGCACTCTGAAGGAGCTGAGTAGATTCTGCCCCTGCATTGCTATTGGATGTCCTGTCTACAAAAAAAGTAAGTTCAGCTCAACTTCTTTCCTTTACATCTTGTTTTAGCAGCAGAAAGGCAATTAAGACAGAAAAGGACACATCCTTTCCAATTTTACTAGTTTATTGTTGGTATTCCACTAGTAACTAAAGCTCTCCCTCTTCCTCAACTAATTATTTCTTTTCCTGATCCTCGTTCTCGTCTTCCTGCTTCTCCTCTTTCATTTCTTCAGGCAGAACCTAACATGCAGCTGAGGCTCCCCTCAAAACTACATATCTCCTGCTTTACCCTCCCCAACACTGGGATTTCATTGTATGCCTCCACATTTGTCTTCAACTTCTTCTGCTAGTAATGGCTGTTATGAAGCAGTGATCATTTTGTGACTTAGTTATGACTTACTATTGTCCCTTGTTGTTTTGGTACTCAGTGTTCAAGAATGAACAAACATTGTATGGTTAACATCTCTTGTGTTCTGCCTCCAGAATGCTAGCATGTGCGTTCTTGCTGCCCCTATCAACTTGAAGATCACTTCCTTACTTTATGATATACAACATGTCTGAACCCTGACATCATTTTCAAGGAAAAGTCCTTTCTCAAGTCTTTTCAGTGGCCAGTAAACACACACACACACACACACACACACACACACACACATGCTTGCACATGCACACACACATACACATATACATATTTAAAACACCACCTTTCCATTTGTTTTACTCCCTTTACCAGTAATTCTAAAATTTCTTCCAAGTAGTTTCCCACCTCAAGAATTCATGGAGATTTACTTTGTTGTTTCCTGTCTCTTTTGCAAATTTTTATGCAAACTGCTTCTCTTTGTGGTCTCTAGAAGTTACAGTCAACTAACTTCCTATTCCATTTGACCACTCTGCATTAATAAAATAATATGTATTGATCCCTTATATTGGGCTTAAGCTTAGAGCATTAATGTGCCACCAGAACCCCATTCCTACCCCCCACTTTTTTTTTGGTCCGTTGTGCGGCTTGAACTCTGGGCTTGGGCGCTGTCCCTCAGCTCTTCAGCTCAAGGCTAGCGCTCTACAGCTTGAACCACAGCGCCACTTCTGGTTTTCGAGTGGTTTACTGGAGATAAGAGTCTCACGGACTTTTCTGCCCGGGCTGGCTGTGAACTACGATTCTCAGATCTCAGCCTTTTGAGAAGCTAGGACTACAGGTGTGAGCCACTGGAGCCCAGTTCCCATCCCTTTTTTGACTAAGTTCTTCTTCAGACTTGTTTCATGCTTTTGTCAGGAGCTAGTCTCAGACTATGCTCATTTTTCTTACGTTTACAGTCTAGCTGGTGGGACAGGTATCAGACAATAATCCCAACCTAAAGTTATGTCTGAACATAAATACAAACACATGGTTTCCCCTTTTAAGTTTTTTAATTGTAGAGTGTGAGACCTATTTAAATAACATTTGCATCGTATTAGGAAGAATCGATCATCTACAGATTATTTAAAATATATAGAAGGATATGAATACTGAAAATGAAAATGCTCCGTTTATTTTTTTTATTTTTATTTTATTATTTTTTTGGGGGTGGGGTGGGGTGGGGTTTGGGTCTGGTCGTGGGGCCTGAACTCTGGGCCTGGGTGCTGTCCCTCAGCTCTTCAGCTCAAGGCTAGCGCTCTACCACTTGAGCCACAACTCCACTTCTGGCTTTTTTCTTTTTTCTTATGTGGTGCTGAGGAATCAGGAATCTAACGCAGGGCCTCATGCATGCAAGGCAAGCACTCTACCACTGAGCCACCTTCCCAGCCCAGCTCTATCTGTTTATAATATGGACTTTAATGTCATTATATTCTGTATCTAAGGAGTTCTGAAACTAATTCTCCATGTGCACAGGAGTACAATAGTTTACTAATCTATAATATTGCATAATTTATGAAAATGTGAAGTCTTTTGCAGAAAGGTGCATTTTTTTTTTTGTCTGTGTGGGGCCTGAACTCTGGGCCTGCGTTCTGTCCCTCAGCTCTTCAGCTCAAGACTAATGCTCTACCAGTGGAGCCACAGTGCCATTTCTGGTCTTCTGAGTGGTTTACTGGAGATAAGAGTCTCATAAGCTTTCTTGCTGGGTCTGGCTTTGAACCGCAATCCTCAGATCTCAGCCTCCTGAGTAGCTAGGATTACAGGCATGAGCCAATGGAGTCCAGCAAGGTGCATTTTTATACAATTGAGAATTGTCATCTCTGGAATCAAATACAGTGAAAACAGGGGTTATACCATGGGGTAAGAACATATAAGAGAAAAAAAAATCACATAGTACATTGTAAGTTCATTATAAACAACAGCAACAAAGATAAAAGCTCTTGTGTCCCAATCTTGAGGTTCATTTCTCTTAGCATCATCTAATATGGTCATATGTACATATGGGGAGGGGAAGGGAAATAACAAAAAGCTGAAACAAGGATACAAGTTAACCTGTTGTAGCAATGAGATTTACAAGACACTATATTGAAAATGAACTTTATAACTTCGGGTTGGGGGGAGGAGAGGTTGGGGAGATGGAGAAGGAAGGGATGGTAGGGGAAAAACAAAGGAAGAGTAACAATGCTCGATAGGAAGTGTACTCATTACTTTGCTCATGTAACTGTAACCCCTCTATACAGTATCTTTACAATAAAAATATATTAAATAATAAAAAAAGAATTACCATCTCTGGCGTGTGTCACCACTTCCATAAATGTTTGTTTAGGACCATTGGATAATCTAGTAAAACCAGTCAAGTCATGATAGGGAAGAATATATTTAACCAAAGTAAGACACACAGAATCTTGGAGAAAAACAATACCATTTACATTCACATTTCTTCTTCAAATCTTACCTGTTTGGGGCAAAATATATAACTACAGAAATATTTATTGATCTATTTTATTAAATTAAATTCAAAACATCTCCAGCATTTGTGTTTAAATGGAAAAGATGGAGAATCTTCTCTTAAAAAATAAGTGTATGGAAAAGATATTTTACTAGTTACTTAGCATGAGAAAAAAGTTCAGAATATATTTTCTGCTCCATTGCTTCTCATTGTCTCTTTTTACCACTCTCTTTTCCACAAGTGTCTTTAAAAACAAACTACTTTTGATTTGTCCTTTCGAAATCTGCCATCCTTCTTACCAAGAGGTTTCTACTTCTGATTCTTCCCACTTATTCATGTCTTCTTTCTTTCTTTTTGTCAGTCATGGGGCTTGAACTCTGGGCCTGAGCACTGTCTCTGAGCTCTTCAGCTCAAGGGGAGCACTCTACCACTTGAGCCACAGCGCCACTTCTGGCTTTTTCTGCTTATGTGGTATTGAGGAATTGAACCCAGGGCCTCAGGCATGCAAGGCAAGCAAGCACTCTACCACTGAGTCACCTTCCCAGCCCATGTCATCTTTCTTAATAGTGGCTTACTAAAGACTGCACCAGGAATTCTCATCTCTAACTTGTCAGTATTCTAATGTTTAGATTAGTTAATTTGTTTCGCTCACTCACCTGTTTCTCATTGCTGATTGGAAGGTTCCAGGCTCCTTTGGATTCACTACTTCCCAATAGTTCTTCATCACTATGAAACTTTCCAGCCTAGTTTCTTCAGTCTTCTTTCACCTGTATCATAATCTAGACAACTTCATTGTTGTTCCACACTTCAACGATTTGTTACACATATTATTGCCTGTCCCTGAAATACCCCATTAGTTAGATAATGATTTTTCTTTATTATTTGTGTTCTAGAGAGGTGGAATCATAATGTTACTATGATATTGCCCAGTTATTAAATATCACAAGGATTAGAGATGACTTGTGTAAGACAGATGTCATTCAAAAAGCCCTTAAACATCAGTAGTTTCTTAAATATCAGCAATTTCTACAATTGTTCTTTTTTTAAAAAATATGGCCTGGTTACTTTGATCCTTACCTTATAGTACCTACTTCAACTTTCCATGTGGTCAAATCCCTGCAATTCCTTGTTAAGTTTCTATACTCTTACACTTGTAGGAGAGATTTGCCTTATTCATCCTTGTTGGAGGTACTTAGTTTCTTTGAGTTATACTAACTTAGTGTATGAGTTCAATAAATACCTAGCAAATCAAGATAATTTGTCTAAGTAAAGCATTTAATTTCAAGTTACAAGAAGTACAGTGACATGAAAACAAACAATAAATGTATAGTATTTCAAGTGTACCAAAAGTATGTCAATTACTTACTGGTATTTTGACATTGTAATTTCACTGTTGAAATAGCAAATGTATACTTAAAATGTCTGAGAAGCTCTTAGAACTTTAGTATTGGTGATGATAGTTAACACATATTCAGGTCAAATCTACTCACACATTCAAGAAAGTATCTTCTGAATTAGGTGAAATTGCTAATGGAGAAGACATTATTGTGAGACCATTTTCTCATCACCAAGCTGAAATCAGATACGCAGTTGGATCAATTATGTTCTAATTGCTCATTGCCCTTTGAATGCATGAGTAATGATTTGTTTTGAATGAAAATCACATTGGGTTAGTTAAATAAAAAGAAGCCCTAACACACAGAGGTGCACATAGTATGTGATATGATTTAATAAAGCCCATTCAATTAATTATTTAGGGAATCCAGTAGATTCTGCAGCTGCTTGAATAGTCTACATTAACTAATGGTAACATTGGCTCAAAACCTAAAAAACAAAAGTGAAATAGAAAAATATTGTTTCATTATCATTTGCCTCAGATGCTAGCATTACTAGTCTTATTTGTTCCTGTGAGCTTAATTCCTATTTATTAGTAAAACTAATAAATGTTAATTGCATATCATGTTCTTGATTTATGATTGGCAAAATACATTTATGAATACTCTCTTCTTCTTCTTCTTCTTCTTCTTCTTCTTCTTCTTCTTCTTCTTCTTCTTCTTCTTCTTCTTCTTCTTCTTCTTCTTCTTCTTCTTCTTCTCCTTTTCTTCTTCTTCCTCCTCTTCTTCCTCCTCCTCCTCCCCCTCCTCCTCCTCCCCCTCCTCCTCCTCTTCCTCCACTTCCTCCTTCTCCTCCTCCTCCTCCTCCTCCTTCTTCGGTGGTGGGGCCTGAACTCTGAGCATGGACACTGTCCTTCAGCTCTTCAGCTCAAGGCTAGTGCCATACCATTTGAGCCACAGCGCCACTTCCAGCTTTTACTGCTTATGTGGTTGTTGCTGAGGAATTGAACCCAGGGCCTCACGTATGCAAGGCAAGCACTCTACTACTGAGCCACCTTCCCAGCCCCTAAAGCATTATTTTCTAAGACCTTAGGAGATGAGTTTAGTGTTAAGAATATTGGTTGACTATAAATTGAATATTGAGTAATGAAAGTGACACATTAAGTCTATCCTTCAGGAATAAAACACCACCCAAAAAAGTCACTTTTTTACTGACATGTCTTGTCCCCTTTATATGTCAGCACATCTTACCAATCCAACTTATTGTTTTTACTTTTAAAAAAAGACTATATGACTAAGACAGTTGACTACATGATCTAAGACAGGATTTTGAATGGAACTATTAATACTCTTTAATTGCCATTTAGATTTCTTTGCTTTTTTACTCTTTAGTTCATGATAACATTTTGAGTTCATTCTTCTATTTTATTATTATAAATAATTTCATTGTTATAAAGACACTCTGTTCATAAATCTTTTCAAATTAGTCTAATATCTTCAGTGTAATCAATTAGCAAACCAGAGAACCAGAGTTGCTTCAAAAGATTATTCTGAAGAAAGGAAATCTTTGATGTTTATGTAGTTTGTACGACAAATCTATATCTTCACCTTTTTGGTCACTTTGAACACTTTTATTTCAACTATTATGTCCAAGACAAAACAGCATTATCTTAATATTAATTTAATAATAAATTTTATATGCCTAGGTTTTAATTAAATTCTTAACTGATTTTTCAACTTTGTTTTCAAATTTTACTTACCTATTTTCTTGTTTAGTTTAACAGACATATCAAAATACTCTGCATATTCTTAAAACACTGTGTATTACTGAACTCTTTAAGTATTATAATTCCTCCTATACTTATACACCTATGATATAAAGTAACAATTCAACTAAGAGAATAGTGATAAGAATAATAAAATTATTCATATACTGAAATGAAAGTTACTTAAAAATTATAGATGTATTATTACTGTAAGACTCTAATTAACATTTTCAGGCCATAATTAGCCATGGGTCAATAAAATCAAATAAAGTGAAACAGTACTCTGTATCTCTTTTCTAATAAGTGTCTATGTTTTTTGCTATTCAGGTGTAGAAAGGTGTTTTCAAATAATTAGTGTTGTAAAAGTGCTTTTGTTACATATTCCATGATGACTTGAATATCTACACTCTCCAACTCCTTATACTTCAAATATACAATGTAAGCTTTTTTCAAAAACATTTTTGGTATATTTTAGTTATACAAGAAGATTTCATTTTGACTTTTTTTATGTGCCTACTAAGTACCTTAGTCAAGCTTACCCCCTCCAACACTCCCCTTCATTTTTCTTCTCCTTTATTCTAAAACAATATCAACAGCATTCATTGTTCTGTTTACTTACACACTACAAAATATTTTGATCTCTTTTCCACTTCATTGACCATTTTCCTTCCACCCCCTTCCCAATGGAGGAAATTGGATATTTTGCTTGTTTGCTTGTTTTTGCTTTTTGGTTATCATTCTTTTTTATTAAATGTTAATTATAGTAAGTAGTTTGTTTCACCATGATATTCTCATATGTATATATTATATTATAGTCAGATTAACCTCCTCTGTTTCTTTGGGTCCACATCCACCTACCCCTTACTGTTCAATAACTTTCAATGTATTTCCTGTAATATCTTTGCACATAGACACAATATATTTCTTTTTAGATTATTATTTTAATTTTGTTTATGTTATTGTCATTGTAAAGGTACAGAGAGATTATAGTTATATGTCAAATAATTAGTACATTTCTTTTTAAACAGAGTCCCCCCATGTAAGTTGTAGCTCAAGTGGTAGAGCGCTAGCCTTGAGTTGAAGAGCTGAGGGACAGCACTCAGGCCCAGAGTTCAAGCTCCATGACCGCCAAAACAAACAAACAAACAAAAAACAGAGTCCCCTCTTTCCTTGTTTTCTCCTAGTTATTCCCTCCCTACCTCCTGCCTCCACAATTTGCATAGTTCATTTTCAACAGTGTCTAGTGAGTATCACCACTTCATGCGTTCACCCTTTGTACTACCGTCTGTGATTCCCCCTTTCTCTTCTCTTTATCAAAAGATAAAGAAATCAAAATGGCAATAGACAAGAGAAAAACAACAGCAACAAGAGGAAAAATAACATAAACCCTCTGGTTTCCATCTCTTGGAGTTAGTTTCAATAAACATCATTTTATATTATTGTGTGCCCATAGTTACTGAACCTCTAGCATAGTATTTGAATATTATTCATCTCCCCCATTATTCTTTCTCACTTCTCCTTTGTTCCTACAAAGTACTTACCACTTACAAATATGTTCTCTGCATTCATCCATAGCTTTCTAACTCCCTTTACTTCAAATCTAGAATGTATATTTTCTTTTAAAAAATTAGTATTTGAAATTTATTCATATATGAGCACACATATCTTTCATTTAATAAGGTTTGACCACCATATGGCTTTATATGAAACTTCTCACATTCATCGATTCTCATTTCTTTTCATTTAGCAGTATTATTATTCATTTAGCTATTATTATTTTTTTCTTTTTTTCTTTGAATGGATTAAACAGTGAAAGAATCAAAATTTTTGAAGTATACAAGTTGAAATAGGATACTAGATGACTCTTTCATCAGAGTTCATGACCTATAGTAATGGTGAAGGGAAGGAATAAGAAGGGAGGACAGCAGGGGATTATCTGGAGATTTTTGCTACTTTGAGACATATACAATTAATGTATAACCCGTGACACTTAGCATTAATTTTCATGGCAACAATAACTTTCTTACAAAAAGCAAAAAGTGGTATAAAAGATGATGAACTGCCTTAACAACAACCAAAAACAAACAAACAAAAAACAACCACATACTTGGTATTACTTTAAGAAATTGGGGAGGAAACAGATAATCAGAATGGAAATCCAGGTTATCTCATGTGGTGATTAGTAAAAGAGTGACTCACTGGAACTTCAAGGGAACTTCTGAAAAACGTTATCCCTAAAAGGCTATGCAGGAGAACTTTTATAGCATGTGCTGATTGCTACTGTCTGCTGTTCAGAAGGCACTGAGTAAATGAAATTAACTGAGAAAAGAATGGCCAATTTCCAAGTGGGACTGAAAGGGAAGAAGAAACTTCCACAAATTGAGGGGTTGTTTTTCAGAGGTGAAGAGGTAAACTTCTTCTGAATTCAAAAGAATAAAAGACAAAATTGAGAAAAGTTTTGAGTGGAAACACTACGATAAAATTTTAGCCTGGTCAGAAAAGTGCAGTCTAAGGTAGGAACTTTATACACTGTGACATAACCTCTGTATGGATAAAATTCCTTAGGTGCACAAAAGAGCTCAAGAAATGAGACTCAGAATGACTCTTTCACTAAAGGTAAAGGATGTAATTAGGAGGAGAAACAGGGAACGAGAGAAAAAAAACAAAGAATAATTTATGCCTAATATAAATTCCAAATTAAATTACACATATAAATTCCAATATGTCTGTCTATAGAAGAAATATCAAATGGTTTTAGGCACATGGAGATCACTGAATTCTTTTGACAGTTATTATTGTTAATATACTGCCAGCCTATATTAATGATAGTGAATAATAATAGATATGACAGTTTCTCACCAGACATTCATACCATACCACAAATAAGCCAAGAACTTTCTTCGGCACTAAACATGGCTTCAAGAATGCATTTTCTAAGATCAGAATAAAAAGTTTCTTGTTTTCTGTACCTTTTGTCTTGTATGTAAGTTTATCTGTCTTGGGGAGCATACGGGTAAGCATAGAAATGGTTGGACAAAGTGTGAACAAATGCAGCAGTGATATTCACTAGAAATTATGTTGTTAATGAACCATACAACGTGGGGGTAAAGGGAGATAGGGAAGAAAAACTGGGAGAAAGTGAGGGAAGAAGTGACAATGTTCCAAAAGAAATATACTTATTACCTGACTTATATACCTGTTACCCCTCTGTATATGACCTTTACAATAACAATTAAAAAAAAACCTTATCTCATTTCAAGTCCCTAAACAAAACAAAACAAAACAAAGAGGATGAATCTCTTCCTTGGAAGAAATAGAAGTAAATAAAGCATTGTTTCTTATCCTAAAGTTAAGATACTCTAGCAAACTCTGCCTATTATTTAAGTGGTAACTACAGGCCAATAACTATTGTGGCTGTCATTAGTCACTTTTATTAAGTTTAGATAACCCCTATTCCACAGTATATTTTCATAATTTCAATAATTTCATAATTTCAATAATTTTTTTCAAGTTTCCTTTCTAGACTATTAATTTTTATATCAACATAATTCAGATAGAATTAGCTATATGCCATTCCTTTTATGCCAGAACACCATTGAAGTTTTTCGAACTTATTAATTCTGAAGTTGGCGACATTTTGTGTTGTTTGTATTGATGAGTTGGCACATTTTTGCAAGAAGGAAGGGCTTTCTATTTGTTGCATATAAACGTGGTTTTATGGTAATCAGTGATCTTCAACACATTTTGATGTCTTCTTTCCCAGTGCCCTTCGGATTAGATTGATAAAATGAGGCCTTCTGACTTTCATTGACTTTCATATTACCACTTGAGCAGTGGTAATACATAGCATGCTAAGCTTGCAAGAACAAATATGTCTTCCTACCACTTATTGATTGAGAAAGCATGTGTGGAAATGTTTCATAGCTCAGTTCTCTTCCTGACAATGGTGTGATATGAGGCCTAACCCCTTCTGCTGACACAAATAGGACTGAGGAACCATGATCTCCTTCATTGACGTCATCTACTACAATGTGTTTGCCATTTGTTGATATTAGAGTCTATTTTGAGTAGTATTGTATATAATACAAAGCTTGATTTCCAAACATTTTGATCCCTTCCTAACCTGTGCTTTTTTCTATTTTAGTGGTACTGAAAAATCCACTGATATATTTATATTTCTAGTATATTAATATACTAGTATAGTTTCAGTTGCATACATATAAACAGCACAGATTCATTCAAATCAAAATTACTTTAAAGCTAGAAAAAATACATAGAAAAAACACTTTGGCGTAAATCTACTTCTATTATTACTTGCTTTATTGTTTTCCATTTTCTTTGAGCATGCCTTCTTTCATTGTACAGAAATTTATAGAAATTTTATACTTCTTTATAGCAAGAGGTGATAAAATTGTTGCTTAGTTGTACTAAACATAAAGCAATATTCATAGATATATATTTAAATATATATGCATGTATATTTTTGTGCATGATATGTGAAATGTGTTACATATTAAATATATTAATATATGAATTAATGATACATTAATGATACAAATAACTTGTTTTATAAGCTTACTGTACTACTAATTGGGAGAACTGAATCATGTTTATATAACTGTTTTTAAATTAACATGTTGGTTATTATGCACAAAATAGTTCATGCTATTTTTTTCTTATTTTATGCATCATTTCATTTTAACCTCTTTTTAATTTTGGTAATCCATTTTATCACTTTTGATCAAATTAATCCCAGGTTCTTACTTTCAGTTAATTTATCAACACATATATGTTCTCAAAATGAAAACCTCTACTGAAAATTTCTTTTTATTGGCTAATATTCATCATATAGTGTGCAGTGTTCCATTTGACAATTTAAATATTCATATGCAAGTAAATAATATCAGATATTTCTTACTGAGAATATGAAATATAATCATAAACTGAACCACTATACAGTAAATAATATATTATCAGAAAACTAGAGTAAGGAGATTTGAAAAAGTATCTATTTTAGTGTTTTTTTCTTTAAAATATTTGTCATGCATTTATAAAATAAAGTAGAAATGATTTTATAAATAAAAGTATTACTCTTATGTTTTAAATTTTATTAATTAAGGTTATAATAGAAAAAATTTAGTTGCAAAGTAATGAATTTCAAATAAATCTGACCTTAATCAAACTCATTATTTTTTTTACTATAATTGAAATATAGGTGTTGAAAATATATTGACAGTAGTCAGTTGTTATCTTTTGCTGTGCTTTTCTGTGTTGATTAATTCTCAAGTTATCTCTTGAGATGTGGTGGCAAAAGTAGCTGTTAGCCAAGACAGACTTTCACTCTACTAGCTCAGCAAGCCCTACAGTAAAACACAATGCCAGAAATGTTGAATTCCTTCTGTCATGAACTAATATTGGCTCATTTTTACATTACAGGACCAAATGCCTGAAACCAAGGACAGAGAGAATGCTGATTAGCTGATCTTGTTCATAAACCATACCTGGCATGATTCAGTTTTTGTAATCGCACACTGGCAAGACACCTGGAAAGTGTGATTTCCAAGAGAAAAATGAGGTTTTTCTAAGTGAAAATGAGGGAAAACACTGCAGCAAAGACAAACAGTTGCTACTAGATGCCCCTGACTCATACCTATCTTCTAGTTATTCAGAAGGCTGAAATATGGAGGATAACTGTTCCAATTTACACCAGGCAGAAAAAACCACAGGTCTCCATTCCAAAATAATAAACAAAAAGTAGGGCTGGACACATTGCTAAAGTGATGGAGCCACATTCAAGCAGGTAAGCCAAATAAGCACAAGGCTCTGAGTCCAAAGACCTAGTAGGAAAGAGTATTTGTTTACTACAATTACTTACAGTAATTTGTGTAATGCTTTATTATCAGAGAAAATAGAAGCATGGCCTTGTATGAAAGTCCTTTCCACTTTACTGCACAATGACAAAACTGTTCTCTTTTTTGTTATTAATCCTAATAAAATTATTGTTGTGTTCATAGTTTTAAACTATTTTTTTGTTTGTTTTTTGATCTGTCTTGGGGCTTGAACTTTGGGTTTGGGAGCTGTCCCTGCATGCTTCAGCTCAAGGTTAGTGCTTTACCACTTGAGCCACAGTGCCACTTCTGGTTAATTGGACATAAGAGTCTCACAGACTTTCTTGCCTGGGCTGTCTTTGAACTGCAGTACTCAGATCTCAGCCTCCTGAATAGCTAGGATTAGAGGGGTGAGCCATTGACACCCGGCTTAGTTTTTAAATATTTTTAATTGTTATACTTTGGCATAATCTAATATGGGTAAGGGAGATAAGTGGATGACTGATACATGATAGATTAATAGATAGTATAAATACAGATAAATTGTAAATGCCGTGTTTGTAATCTAATGAATTAAACTTGTCACTATGCTGACAATTAAATATAAATATCATTTAATATAATACTCGTCTAAATAATTATAAGGGCCATGAGGGATGGTTTGATCTAAGTTGAAAATGAAACTAAAGAACTTTGATTACGTTAGAAGATATGGTAATAATTGTTCTTATAAAGAGACATCAAAAGACACTATAAAATTAAATGTAATTTTCTACTCTATCACTGAAATAGCAAGAAATCCGGAGCAGCAGATGAAAGGAAAGACCTTGTTTATTTCACACTGATTTAATAAAAACAACAAATTATGTGATATGCAAAACAGCACCTGCTACTTGATTATTATACTCCTTGCTATATTCAAGAGCAAAACCATGCCTTAAAGCTCCAGGACACTGAAGTCATGCTGATTGCATCTTCAGGAAGCTTGGCCTGCAAGTGATAGATTCAAGGTAACTACAAAGGGTGTTCTCTAATAAAGTCGAGGATAAAACTAGAGTTAAGGGAAAAAGTACGAAATGATGATTATGACTAATAAAGAATCAAATGAGTCTTAATTAAATGATTGTCATTTTCCTTACAAGTTTGTAATATAATATTACAGAGAAGTTTTCTAACCAGTTTACCATCTTGTATTTTCATATTATATATTGATGGTGAAAATCATTTTATGTTTTTCAGAATTGTTATTAGTGACTACATATATATCTCAAATATGAATGTCTGCAAAACTGTGGACATAGGATTCACAGTATTACTGATTGGGATCAGTATCTTCTGATAATAAATTTCCTAAAATATAATAAAGAACATTTGAATGTTTACCATATAGTGGACAATAAATATCAGAAGAATTGCAACCCTTCTACTGACATTTCTTTGAAGAAATACAGATTCATTGTCATTCAAAAGAAACAGTAAGGGCATTTCTGCTTATAAGACACTACAACGGGCTACAGCAAAAGATACAATTGCTCAACTAATACCAAAATACTCTACCCTTCATGATTTCTAACTTGATAAATAAATTTCCCATACAGACTCAAAGAAACATTCTGGCAAGCAACGGAGCAGCATGTCATGTTCATAATGTCAGATGTTGTTAACTAGGAAATCAAATGGTAAAAAGCAAGTTGATACAATTTGAAAACAAAAGTAAATGTGTTTGAATATATATTTGCTACGTGTGTGTGTGTGTGTGTTTATGTGTCTGTGTGTCTGTGTGTATTCTTAAAGAAGTGTGTGAAGTTATTTATTAAGTAGCAGGAGAAAGGAGATTTTATATTATTAGCTATTAGTACAAATGTTTTCATTAATTCTTTGGAATTCTGTGAATCCTGTGGCTTACTTAAATTTTCTTGTTTTTGTTCAATACAAGGAAAACTTCTGGATGGGCAACTACTTCTTTCTTTTTATGCTGTTTATTACAGTCCTTGTGCTCATTATCTGTGAAGAATATCATTTAGTCCAGGACTAGGATTACCCTATTTGCCTAGTCTATCTCTTTAATGGAAACTTTTATATAGTAGAGTACTTTGTTTTGGAAATCAAAGACAAAAAAGTGTTAGTATAGGATCTCTAGAAACACAGTTTTCCCTAGGTTTGGTTTCCTTATATTTCCATTAAAAACATGGCATGAATTGTATTCAGATTTTGTAAATGCATCAACACATCAGTGGATGCATCTAGGTACATGTGTTGATGACCAGTCAAGTACTCTGTGTAGTGTTTCAAGGGCTAAGGAAGCAGATGAGAGACTGGGAGGGTGGCTCAGTGGTAGAGTGCTTGCCTTGCATGCATGAAGTCCTGGGTTCGATTCCTCAGCATCACATAAGCAGAAAAAGCCGGAAGTGGTACCTTGGCTCAAGTGGGAGAATGCTAGCCTTGAGCTGAAGAGCCGAGGGAGAGCGCCCAGGCCCAAAGAGTTCAGGCCCCCGTGAGCGACCAAAAAAAAAAAAAAAAAAGGAAGCAGATGAGTAGATGATAAGAGATGGCCATACCCTGTGTTCTGTACTCATCTGTGGGGACATTAACAGGCTGTACTTAGTGCTGAGAGGAATGTTACAGTCCATTGGATGGTGGCTTTGTCCAGTGTGTTCAAGAAGACTCCTATGAAGAGGAAATTTTGAGTAGAAACTGGAAGAGAAGAAGCAAAGTATCTAATTGCACATTAGATGACTATTTCACCAGTTTCATATCTCATTTGCAAGTGAAAGACCCCAGACTCACTGGGATGCTTTCTTCAACGGGAGGCCACCCCAAGAACCAAGACTCCAAACCAGCAGATGCAATAAGCAAGAGGATTTTATTAGGTGTTTGAGCAAACCGGCTCCCTGTCCAAGGCAGACTGGAAGCCTGTAGCAGCGGTTACAGGCACTTTTAAAGACAAAAACCACAGGATTAGCATAAGACCCCAGGCTCCCCAGGATTGGCTCAGCTCTGCCCGGGGAAGTTTTGTAACACTTGTTGAAAACTAGTTGGTTCCCTAAGGGGGGAGGCTTCTCTGGAGGGGAGTCCACATAGTTACAGGCTCACCATTGGTTGACATTTGACCTAGTTTGCTTAACATTTGAACTAGTTTGCTGGGCTCACCAGATGGTCTTTATTTTGAGCCCCTTTGCTGAGAGTTTCTAAACAGGAATTTAGAAGAACATACTCTTTTGTTCTTTATCTATGTTTGCAGACCTTGTCCCTGGGCCTGCATCTGGACTTTGTAACTTTTTAACTTATTTCTGGGAGGGGAAGAGTCAGTGTTAGCGCAAGCAGGTTTACAGAAGCAGAATTAGCAGTTAGCATATTGTAAAATGGACATAGCCCCAATTTCAATCTTTCACAAGGACTCCAGTTTACCTTCTCAGCCCCTGATTCCTTCATCCCAATAAAGTCACTCAGGTACTTCTCATTTAGGGTTGTGATTGCAACTCATTGTCTATTGGACAAATTTTGCAGTGCAGAGAGAACAGAATTATGGCTTGGTGACGGATCTACTTTATTGCCAAGGGGCATTAATTTCATTGTAGTTTCCTTTTTGCCTGTCATTTTTACAGGAAGCAAACAAAGCTGATGTTTTCAATGACAAGCAGAAACAATAAAAGAAGAGATGTTGAATTAAAAACAAACAAACAAACCTAATTCTTACAAATCCTTTACATCCTGGCAGTTCAAATTAAGAACAACAAAAGAAAGATGAAATTACATAAAGCCTTGTCATTCTCATCCGATAAAGGATGTGGAATATTAGCTATTCCATATTCACATACACATACATATTCCCATATACTTGGAATCTGCTAAAATCTTTTCACATTCGGTTATTTTCTTCATATCATTATACCAGAGTATCACTTGCATGTAAACATGTCTCTGAAGGTAAAAGTGAGGGAGCTATTTATATACAAAACCAAATACATGTTGTTGGTTGATTTCTTCTCATGAGACATTTGAAGAACATTGTACCAGATCATTGCCTTTTTACCAGTATGTAATAGTTCTGACAGCCCAACATTTTGGATCCTTTGTAGTGTGCATTACACATGACACCACAGTGAACAAATTGATATGCTGTCAGGATGTCATAATCCATAAGGAAAATGGGAGACCTCAAAGCAAATGAAAAACAAAATTAAAACAGGAAAGGAAAACAAAAACATGAGTAGAAACTGCACACTGAATTAAATGAATATATGTACACAATGGGGAGTGATATACCTCTATCATTATGTTGTACAACATAGTATAATGAAAACATTCAACTATATACTTACATAATCCTTTGAAATACAAACTATAATTGCATTCTTGAGGATACATGTATACTTTCCCAGGGGCCACATAACATAAAAAGTAAAATATGGAAGCAAGACATGAGAGCAGAGCTCTACCAAGTGACTTTTTTTCTTGCATACTTTGTTGTTTTCCTTGTATCCATGACAACTTCAGCTCACTTGAACCTGTAGCCATCTTTAGAATCGGCTACCAAATACCATCTTATATCAGACTCACTGGTCACCAGGGAAACAGTTATGAATTTGACCATCCATTCAGTATCCTTGGCAGATCCCATGTCAATATTCCTTCACCTAGAATAAAATCTGTTACCAAAAACCAAGGCCCTTTGGATAAAGACTTCAAAAGGGTTGGGTTTGGGGAAAGAGGTAAATGAATTATGGTACTATACTATTCTGTGTACATTATTCAATGAGGAACAACTAAGTTCGCCATTACGTATGACATAAGAAACTTATTTTGGGAGACTTACTGATTAGTCAATTTGGCTTAAAGGGTGACATAAATTTCAATTTTTCAATCTTTAAATTCTCTCTAGCATAAGTAAATTACTTGTGAGAAATGCTTTTATGTAAAATGACACAAAGAGCTAGCCTATGACACAACATTAAAGGAAAAATAAATGTGTTTAAACATTTTCTGCTGTTATCATGATAGCTTGGTTGGGGTGTCAGATGCCTTCTTTCCACCTTTAGCAAATAGTGCAGATTCACGCACAAGTAGCAGAGTCCTCAAGTAAGTAGTGAAGGAATCTGCTCAAGAAAGTCATCTTTCTTTACTGTCTGCAGTAATGAATGTGTGCAAATAATTATGGTGTCTGTGGGACCTTGTCTCTGCATCATAGAGGATGTTCCATGTATAGCCAAAATACCTGGTCCATGTTAAAATATACCAGACAGAGTCAAGCATGTTACTAAATATGTTTTTATTTGGATTCAAACTATCACCAAAATAATAATTCTTACATTGTTGTTATTATCATTATTTTCACTTAATTCCATTAACTATTTAAGATTTCTCCTTACAGTATCCTATCAAGTAAACTTACTATATAGCCCAAATCATATACAAATAAAGAGATATAATCTTTGTGTAATAAAGAACAACCCTTATTTCTCTTTTATAACTAGCATAAGCAATTATTTAAGCCCAAGGAGACAAATGGCTTTTGGTAGTCAGTTATCATTGCTCATGTCATCATAAGTCCATCAATAAAGAAATACTTAAGGTCTTGCAGATACTCTCAACTTTCAACTTATTTCATGAAATTTCATAATAATCACACGAAAGCTATAGTCCCTTAGTCATGATTCTACATTGAAAACACATCACATGACCTCAGTAAATTTGAAAAGACTGATTCAAAAGTTACCAATCATGTATCTAAATTAAATGAAGTAGAGTTGAGAAGGCAAATACCCTCCTGCTTTCTTCCATGTAATTGTATATTTTTTTACTGTAACATCACCCATGTGTTGCTTTTCTCATCACTCTGACTCAATGCTTATACTTTAGGTGGAAAATTTTATTGGCATATATTAGTTGTACAATGAGGATTATATTGCTGTATTTCCATGCATGCATATTATGTACCCTGACCAAACTCACCCTCTCCATACTCTCCCTTACTCCCTTCCCTGTTCTTAAAACAGTTTATGTTCTATTTTTACACAACCCTGTAAATTTGTATGAAATAATAGTTGTCTCTTGAGAGGTCCCTCTTCCCATTAGTACCCACAGGACCACCTTAGATTGTTTTGTTTTCTCGTCGCTGTTGAGTGTATTTTAGATATTCAAAGGGGTAATAACATAACATCACACACAAATACACATTACTAGTCAATAAGATCAACCTGCAACTGCTCACCTTTTCCCATTCTTTCTGCCTCTTTTTGTTCTGCAGCTTTCAAAAGATTTTCTTCTGTTTTGTATATACATAGGCCCAATATATTTTGGTATTATTTATCCTCCATCATTCTCTTTCACTCCTCCCCTTCCCCATGATTTTCTCAAACAGTTTCACAATAAATAATCCTATTTGATACATAAGAATTCCAAAAATGAGCAAAAATATGTGGTATTTTCCTGTGCTGAGCTTGGCTTATCTCACTCTTCATGGTAATCCCCAGTTCTGTTTACTTTGATAGTTTCACATTTCTTTATGGTAGGGTAAACTTATAAGCTATATATCTACCATGTTTGCTTTATCCATTTATTTTTTGTTGGGCAACAATGTTGATCTTAAAAATTGACTATTTTTCCAAAGAGCTGCAATATACCTGGATAAACAGGTGCTTTATGGTATATTGATTGCTGTCCTTTGAATATATATTCTAGAATGGTATGGCAAAATCATAAGGTAGTCCTATTTTTAAGAAGCTCCACAGTGTTTTTCACACTCATTCATGAAATATATATATATATATATATATATATATATATATATTCTTCTGATATATTTTCTCAAGGTTGGATAGTTTTAATTGCAGAGATTTTTTTTTACTTCCTCAATTACTTTATTGCTTTTGAGGCTATGTAATTGGATGTGTTTTCCCAATCTCTTTCTCTGTTTATTGACAGCACAGAGAAAATAGTTTTTATATGCTGATTTTGTATATTTCTCCACTGTCAGAAGTTTAGCAGCTTTCATAGTTTTCACTTAGAATCTTTAGGGTCCTGGAGTATAAGATCAAATTATCTTCAAATAGTAATCATTTTACTTTTTCCTTCCCTGTTTATCCATTTTAGTTCATCTTCATGCCTAAATGCTCTGGATAGAAATTTTAATACTATATCGAAATCCCTTGGAAATCCCCTGTCATGTTTCAGACTTTAAAGGGAAATACTTCAGTTTTTCCCATTTAATATATTAGCAAAACATTTGCCACATATAACCTTTATTATGCTGAGGTACATTCCATCTATTTCCATAGACCTTGGCTCTGCTGTTTCTGGGCTTGTTATGAAGCAGAGCATCATAGGGGCAGGAGCTTGAACACAAGCAATTCACCTAACAGCAGAGGGAGAGACAAGAAAGGACCAGGAATATACTTTCAAGTGACCTACTTCCTCTTATAGTTTCCAGAACCTCCAGAAATAATACCACCAGTGGGGTATCCAGGCTTTTAACAAACGTGTTAAGTGGGAACCTTTAATATTCAAATAATAATGATCTCTACTAGACACTTGACCAAATAAAAGGTATTATCCAAAAGTTGACTTGGGTTGGGAGCTTGTGGCTCATGTCAGTAATCCTAGCTACTCAGAAAGCAGAGATATGAAGATCATGACTTCAAACCAACCCAAACAGGAAATACCATGAAACTCTTATCTCTAATTAACCACCAATAAGCTAGCTGTAAAGTTGTAGTTCCAGTGATAGAGCACCAGCCTTGATTGAGAGATAAAAGATAACTCATAAGCCCTGAGTTCAAACTCAAATACTGACAAACACACTTAGAATTTTTTTTAATAAAGGAAGATACTGAAAAACTAGCCAAGCAAAAACTATTTGGTGTGGTCAGTTTTCATGCAAGCATGCTCTCCTTTATGTAATTGACCAGAGCCCATCTTTTTTCTGCTTTGCTGGCCTATAATACATAAATTACCATTGTTAGCCACTGGATACGCTAAATTACAATGGAATCTCCTGAAATGCATTTGTAGACTTCTTATTCTCTCTCTACTTCTAAAATATTTATAAGAAAAATTGGCTCATTTGTAATGTAGATAAAGCATGCCCAATGGAAGCCAAATATCAAGGTGGAGTAGAGTGGAGCTGTGGCGTATTAAGAATTAGTGGTTTCCATCAACACAGCAACTAGGTGACCAAGTGTTGGCTGCACAGAGTTTTATTTCCCAGCTGGATTCCTTGGCAGCATCTTCCCAGGATGTACTTCTTGTCACAGCAGTTTCCCAGAGAATTCAAATGTTTACTTTTGCCTTTGGCTAGCATACAGACAGTATTCTGCTAGTTTGTTTTTTCACTCACCTTTATTTTCTCTAAGAGAAGAAAGGAGGACTAAATTCATGCTAGGTTTGACAAAAAAATAAAAATAAAGGACTTCCACTTGGATAAATGCTAAAGAAATGATTCCTTAGCCCATTAGCTTTAAATCATTTTAACCTCATTTAGGACCAAATTTTGTAGTCCTTATTAAAAAGTCTTTGGGAGTTTTGTTTTGACTTAGGTGGCAGAATTGTGTATTCATGATCACAAATCTTTCCAATTGAAAATACAGAGAAGGCAGTGAGGGACAATACATGCACATATAAAGGAGATGAGATTCATCATTCACCATACAAGAATGTTTTTGAGTATCTTTTATCTGACTTTCTTTATTCTGAATTCCCCTTGACTCATATGGGGAAAATATGGGTCAACGTACAAAATAAATCTTTCAACTGATCCAAAGTATTGCTCCATTTTTCTTCCCACCAGTCATTTTAATAGTTTGGCACGAATTTATGACCAGAAGCGATATTTAAGGTATTATCTTATTGTCTCTGACATAAAGATTATTGTATAATTGAATATTTGCTTTGTAGCTTCAAAATAAAGTCTAAGATCTTGAGAAAGGCATTCTTACTAATATAGGCTATCAAGACCCTCACTATGTCTGCTAACTATTCTAAGTATCTACCATTCCCCCAGGAAAAGGACAAGCATGGTACAATCCTAAGCACTGCATGCACAAATCTAGCTGGTACAAGAAAATGTTTATGCTCCTCAGTATCCCATGACATCTGCTCACTTCCATAAGATCCAAGAACTTTGTCCCAGGCTATTGTCTGTTTTGTTCCCTTTATGAATCCCGCATTTTATGTACCTCTTGTTATTGTGAGTACATTAATAAATCCATGAGCCTTTCTCTTTCATTAATCTATTGTCATTTTATTTCATTACACTTGAACATTCAGAAGTGGATAAGAAAACTTTTTTGCTTTATAGTATATCCTTACACATGCAAGAGTATTTATAGGAACATTTTTTGTGTGGAAAAATCAGCAAATAGCCATATTCCAACCAATAGAACAATACATAAATTAAGTGTGCAACATTATCACAAAAATACTATTAGCAAAAAATTATATATATATGTATATATATAATATATGTATATATGGGCATTGATGGCTCACACCTGTAATCCTAGCTACTTAGGAGGCTGAGATCTGTGGATCATCTTTGGAAGACAACCTTGAGCAAGAAAGTGCATGAGATTTTTTATTTCCAATAAACTATTCAGAAAAAGCAGGCAGTGGCACTGTGGCCCAAATGGCAAAAAATTTTGAGCAAAAGAAGCTCAGTGACCACATCCAGGCCCTGAGTTCAAGTCCCAGAACTAGCAAAACAAAAGCAAACAAACAAACAAAAACATATGGGTGCATTCAAACATCGGGACTGACTCATGTATATAGTTTCTCTGAATAAAACAAACCAGAGAAGAAATCATATATAGTTGACTAATATATACAATGTCTAATATTTAATATTATATAATATTTATAATGTTTAAAATAAAACTTCAATAAGCAATACATATACATGAGAATATATGTGTGTACATGTGTTTGTGTGAGTACTATATATGCAAGAAAACACAGAAAGAAAAATCAGAAGTTACTGTTAAGTCCTTGGGAGCAGTGAAGTGATATGTGGGAGAAAAGTGAGGCATTAGATTCAACATGCCTGAGATTTATTACTTGCTGATTTGGGCGATTGATTCCCAGATGCACAAACACGAACATATTTGTACAAAATTACATATACACATACATAAATGTATATAGCCCATAATAAAGCATTTTGATTGATGCTAGGTCATACCTGCAGTTATTAGAATGGATTGAAGAGGGTAAGATTCAAAATGACAAAATATATTGGCCAAAACAATTTTTTTGAAATGTTACAAAATTTAAATTGCAAAAACCAAAGATAAAAGAGGGTAAGGTAAGTATGTAAATTCACTTAGAGCACCTGATATAGACAACAAGAACAGCATTTATGGAGTTTTTACTTAAATCTTAGCTGAGATGACCACTGGTGTCACCATACCTGGCCTACAAATGTTCTGATTATTAACTCAACCAGACCAAAGGCAACAAGTATTCCTTCTCATGGACTATCCTCCTCTCACCCAAATTTCTCCCTTTTCCATGAATCAATTGGTTCCATGTATGAGGTACTTTCCTTCCTCAAAGTTTATCAAAAGCCTCTCAGTTCTAGGTCTTCTTGATATGTTCCAATTGCCACCTAATCTTCTGCTGGTACTTGTAGTCCTTTGTCTCAAGACCTGGTCCTTTTGCTGTTTAACATCTAAAATAGTTCAATAAACACATTTCAGAGAAATATTATTCTCTAGTTTTAGGGTACAAAAAGGAAACAAACAGTGGTAAAGTCTAGAGTATTTGTGTTGAAATTGAGAAGGGTTTATGAACTTAAGAAGTGTTTTAATGTTATTTTTTTAAGTGTGGATGGGAGCCAGATGTCAAAGGAAGGAATCTATTTAATATGACCTTTATATATATTTTTTTCTTGAGCAGATGGTATTTATTAATGAGTCAAGTCCACAGAGATTCTTTTTTTTTAAACATCCTTATATAAAGGAACTCTGACCACCCTCAGGCTTCTTTCTGATTTGATGTATCTTGTTTTACATTCGTTAACAAAGCTTATCACTTTGAGATCATTTTATGTGAAATTACATTTGAAATCATCTGTATTGTTAGGTAAACATGCTTCTTACTTTACATGTAAGGTTTCTAACTACAGAGAGACTGTCTGTCTTGTTAGATACTGTATTAGCCACTAACAGAGATATTCAATACAGGAGGTGCTCAGGAAATCTGAAATGAAATTAAGAGAAAAATCATTTAGTTAATGAGGAAGAAAGAGAAACAAATGTCATCTGGAATCCACAATGTGTGTATAGGTGAACTGAAAGGAAATGAGTGAAGAAGAAAGTGAGAGGAAGAGAAGAAGGGCATAATTATAGAAGAAAAATAAGGAGGGAAGGAAAGAAACGAGAAGCCAGAGGACAGAGGGAAGAATGAGTACCTGGGTCATTAGAGAAGAGCAGAATCATACTTAGTCTGTACAATATATGCTTTGCTACATAGTCCCTAGTCTGGCTCTTTAGCATTCTCAGCTAAAAATCATTTACAACAGATCTGATGGTGATTAGAAACATTTTCCTAACTTTCTCATCAGTATGGTTTATTGATGTCATTGTTTGATTAGCCTATTCAATTGTAGCCAATACATTATGCTATATATCATATATATATAATTATATATGACATATATAACATAAACCTAAAAGGGGGCTTATTTGGATTTAAAAGAAGTAGTAGGAGCAGGGAACAGTTAAGGAAAAAAAGGACAGTGTGATGAGATTATGATGATGAATTATATGCATATATGAAAATAGCATAATGAAATCTACTAAAAATCTAAATACATCTAAAATGTGAAGAGTTGAGGGAATAAGAAAAAAATAATAGGAGGCTTAATATGACCAAAGTACTTGGTAGATATATTGAAAAATCAATGAACCCTTTGTACAAGTAATATATGTTGATTTTAAAAGAAAATAATACAATATCAGACTGGGAAAATTATGTTTAACAAAATTAATACAGTGTATGTTTTAGAAGTTTTTACATTTTTTATTTTATTGTAAAGATGCTGTACAGAGGGTTACATTTACATGAGTAAGGCAATGAGTACATTACATGTCGATCATTGTTACCCCTTTCCTTGCTGATGTCCCCCTATCTCTTCTATAATTGTATTCTTAGGCAAAATCTTAGGCACATATATAATGACAAATCCATAGGAGGCATTATATACGATAATAAAACATATACATTACCTACGTTGCTTTTACTAGATACGAGCTACCGAAGGCTAAATACAACATAAAAATTTGGCATCCATATAAAGATGCCATCCATCTTATTACTTTCTTTGGTCAATAACGTCTCATTTTATACCATGGTAGCATACTCAACTCAACCTGATACTGATCAAGTTTTGGCCAAATTTACAGTGGTTTTAGGTTAGGAAAAGGTCTGGATTTGGGGAGATAATTATAAAAGCATATTATTATAAAGGAAAATCATAATGGCTGGGATATAGACATTCATTTACTTACAACCCAGATAGATGAATATGGATTCATTTGGCCTCTGATTTTTTACAGAGATGAGATTTAAATGACAGTTTAAAAGGATAGAAAACATGTCTTTAAAACCAGATTACATTCTGATTACCTGTTCCTGTCACATTAAAACAGAACAAAATCTTCTTTGCAGCTCCAACCCTCGATAAAAATATTAGAATTTCACTGCCTGTTCATGTGTCCTGGCCTTTGGTAACTACTGGCAAGGCAGTTATTTTTCGTTTGTTTGTTTTTTGAAACTTTATTTCAATGGAGGTATTCATTTTGAGTTCTGGAAAATAACCAATAGGATTCTTAGATTAAAAATACTGCCAGGGGGCTGGGAATGGGGCTTAGTGGTAGAATGTTTGCCTAGCATGCATAAAGTCCTGGGTTCGATTCCTCAGTACCACATAAACACATAAATAGAAAGAGCTGGAAGTGGTTCTGTGGCTCAGGTGGTAGAGGGCTCGCTTGAGCAAAAGAAGCTTAAGGACAGTGCCCAAGCTCTGAATTCAAGCCCCATGACTGGTAATAAATAAATACATACATACATAAAAATACTGTCTTGCCTCCAAACATGATGCACTTAATTTAGGCACACATTGGCTCATGATGTAGTTCCACTGATAAAATATTTTCTGCTAAGTGTGAGACCCTTAGTTCAAAACTCAGTATCCACAAAGAAATTAACTATTTAAGCAAGTAGGAGATAATACAGTGTCTGTATTTATGCATCCATGAAGTAAATATAATGCTAGTAATAAGAGATGGTTGCTTTTGGATTATGTGAAATGATTTATTAACTCAATTCTATATCAATATTCCTAAGGGAGGTATTTCTCTGCTTCTTATATTTACCTCAGGGGAAATTTAGGATTATGGATCTCAAGTCCACTTGGACCTAGTTGAAGCTACAGTAGGAATGAGCTGAATCCCAAATCTATGAACCTGCCATTAGCATCTCTTGATCTGTATCTTGGTGTGAATAGGAACATCTCTCTAGAAGAGAAGCAGAACTCTCACAACCAGTGTGCTCTTTAATTCGAGTTGATAAGTATTAAAACCATTTATCTTAATAGTACTTTTTCTTTTATATTTGGCAAAACATTAAGCATGCCATTTCAATTATGATGTTCAATCTACATTCAAAATTAATTTCCAGGCCTGACAAGTCACTAAATTTTAAAAAAGAAAAACATTTAGAATGTACTGTAAAGAATATCAAAACATGATTTTATTACAAATCTGCCTGGAATTTGTAGACGGGAATAAAATACTGGGATGCGATTGAGATTATGCCCTAAAATTTCTTTGGCAATAAATTATCCTTAAATGTCAAATATTTTAAGGAATAATTTAAGAGTATTCATGAATCAAATAAAATATATTAAGTAATCTATATCTAAGTACTTTAAAAATTCTGGTTCTAAAGAATATATTTTCAAACCAGGCAGTGAAGGATGGAGGGAGGGAGGGAAGAAGGAAGAGAGAGACAGAGACAGAGACAGAGAGACAGAGAGACAAAGAGACAGAGACAGCGACAGAGAGATTTTCAGATTGTTTAACAGGTCATTTGGCTCAATGCTTTTTTTAATTCAATCTGGAGCTCATCTTTTTATTTTTCTTTTCTTTCTTATTTTTCTTTTCTTTATCTTTCTCTTTTTCTCTCTTTATCTCTCTTTGTTTCTCTTTCTTTCTTCTCTCCCTCCCTCTCTCTCTTTCTCTTTTTCTCTTCCTTCCTTCCTTCCTACCTTCCTTTCTTTCTTTCTTTCCTTCTTTCTTTCTCTCTTTATGTTTCTTCCTCTCTTTCTTTATTTCTCTCTTTTCTTTCTTTCTCTCTTTCCTCTCTTTATCTCTTCCTCTCTTTCTTTGCTTTCTTTCTCTTTTCTCTCATCCTCTCTTTCTCTCTTTCTTTCTTCCTTTCTTTCTTCACTTTCTCTCTTTCCTTTTTCTTGTCCTGGGGCTAAATTCAGAGCCTGTGTGCTGTCACTGAGCTTTTGTGCTCAAGGCTAGCATTTTACTACTTGAACCATAGCTCTACTTCAGCATTTTCCTGGTTAGATGGAAATGGTAGTCTGCCAGACATTCCTGCCTGGGTTGGCTTTGAACCAGGATCCTCGGTTCTCATCCTATGGTTTACAGGTATGAGTCACCTGCATCTGGCTTGGAGTTCATATTTCTATCTTGACCTTCTCTGGAACCTAAGCTTACAATTACCTCTTCTTTCTAATGACACATGGATATTGTCAACATGAGACATGACTGCTAATTCCCTGATAATAATGTTGGTTAGAGAACAACATTATCATTTTTTAAATTTTACCATCACCTGTTTTGTGTTAACTGGCCACATGGAGCCCATCAGTCATGTTCTTTCTCATGAGTTCAGCTTGCTATCTACATAAAATCTGCCAAACTTTGAGACCAATTGTTCAAATTTCTCCGTATCTATTGGCTACATGGTGATTCCAATGAGCAATAATGGATAAAGGTATCTGTTAGACAGCAAGAGATTTGTTACCTCATTATAATCTATTGAACAACCCACGGAGGTATGATTGCCCTTGT
This sequence comes from Dipodomys ordii, assembly GCF_000151885.1. Taxonomy (NCBI): domain Eukaryota; kingdom Metazoa; phylum Chordata; class Mammalia; order Rodentia; family Heteromyidae; genus Dipodomys; species Dipodomys ordii. Next base: position 15,958,182 of record NW_012267262.1, read on the forward strand.
TTTTCAGAAGAAGATAGTGAAAGGTGCATACTTCACATTTTATGCTGAAGGTCAAAGGACAGTAAAACTACTATCCCAGTAGGTTGTTCTTAGCAATATAATATGCTAACAAATCTATTGCTACAACCTGCAGCATTTTGTTTAATTCCTTTTTTTCCTGAAGAATGTATCAGTCTACTGCTACATTATCATAATTTGCTACAAACCTAAGCACCTTTAACATTTCTTCTTTCAAATTTAGTTATCAATCACAAATCCAATAGTTCAGCCAGATGTGAAAAACAACATTGATACATATGTAAAACAAGTATAGTTAACTTGAAATAAAAAAAAATCCTGGCTATCTTTTAGAGTTGTATCTGCATTCCAGAGAGGATTTTGCATACTGAGAAAACCAATTTCAAACAACTAAACAGATAGTATTGCAAGTCAACAGCCACAACAAAAGATTAGTGTTGGATTATGCCTGTTTCAATCCATATTAACTAAGAACAAGATAATAAATATATATTTTATCCTGTGTGGTACAATAAAAAAACTTAATATCATGTTTAAAATGAACTCGGCTAACATTTCTGGATCATCACAAAAATTCTCTATTTGAAGTTTCACTTTATGTTTGCTCTCATTTCCTCATAGAAGTGCTTTTATTATTTTCAATTTCAGTGTTCAAAAAAATAAGATGATAAACCTTTACTTTAATTTAAAATTTTAAATTTAGGACAAAAAACAGTTTTGAGACTCTTAGATGGTATCTATTCTCTGAGGTTATCTACTCCCACAGGGGTTGCATACAGAGGGCCCAAGAAAAGACTTCAAAGAGTTCACAAACCTCTGAAACTTTAAAAATTATATTTGCATATCTCAGTGTGGGTTCATAGCTTTCATTAGATTCCAGCATGGCTGGAAAATAACCAGGCACTTGGCTTCCTTACACCTGTGCTAATTTAAAACCTCAATTAGCATTTTAAGATGCTAACTCAAAGATGCAATATCCAAATGATGGTATCATAAATGAATACAACAGAGAGAGAGAGAAAGAGAGAGAGAGAGAGAGAGACTGTCTCTAAGGAAAATCTGACTATAAGAAAATCTTAAAACAGTCTACAATCTCTTAATATCCCCTCTGCAATCCTCTTTCTTCATCTTTAAATGGATCTTCCTTTAGATTTGTTTCTATAGATAGATTAAACCATGTGTATGCATTATGTTATTTTAGATAATTGTTAGTGAAAAAGTTATAAGTGCTTGACACCGGGAAATGGAAGTATGGCTCCAAGGATAGAGCATGTCTTGAAAGCAGAGTAACACACCACCACCAAAAAAAAAGTCATACTACTTCAAGTGAGAATCTAACAATTATTATTTCTAAGACGTGATACCTCAGAAAACAGTGTCTACTCTTCTCATTCGAAAGGTGGTCATGTTAGAAGAGCATAAAATACAGGCCAACCTTACTATGACACTGTGACATCCTGCTACAAGGCAATAGACACCATATTATGTCTTCCTCCAATAATTGGAAATATGTAGTGACATACAAAAGGCTCAAATTTATCATCACACATACACACACATACACACACATACACACACACACACACACACACACACATTTTCTATATCAAGAAAAGTAAACAACCATAAATGCTAGAAAGGTTGTGAGGAAAAGGACCCCTTATATACCATTAATTGTATATAGAATCACGCAAACACTATGGAAATCACTATGGAATTTCTTAAAAAAATAAAAACTAGACTTCCTCAATACCCAATCATACCACATTAAAAAGATCATGGACAATATTGGACATTCTAGGAAGCTTAAATAAACGTACAAGAAAGATGTCTACATACCAATATTTATTGCAGCTCTCCTTGGTTAATACCAAACTGTGGTGTCAGTCAAGGTGCCCAACAACTGATAAATAATTAATGATGAATAGGAAAGGTTTTATTTACAACACATTTTGGGGGGAAATCTAGTGTCACATGGTAAGTTCCCTTTGAATTAATGCATTTAGGGAAATTGTATATTATTTCTATTTTTTGTAACCAAATAAATAACTCAATGTGAAGTCATTCCATCTACTTTTTCCACTTTTTAAATTTTTTGATCACCGGTGTTTTTATTTCTGATGTTTAAAATTCTGAGAAATGGCTGATACAATGAAAAAAGATTTACTTAGTAATTAGGTGATGTCATCATAATCAGTAATGATTCCTCCTCAGTGAAGCACAAAAGAGGAGCAAAAGATGATTCTTATGAAAACATTTTTTACACATTTCTAGGATTTCCTGCATGTTGGTTGTACAGTAAAGTAAATCTTTTAATTATAAATTCAGAGATAATAGTTTTCTCTTCCTTCTGTGTGACATAGACATAAATTAAAAGAAGGTTTCTCTTTCAGGAATTTCAAGAGGAATATCTAGGAAGGGAATTCATGCTAGATGCTATGTAGTAGTTATTACTTCAAACATTTTTTTTACCTACGTGATGTGTGTGAGGGTGAGTGTATATACAGATTTGAACTAAGGTCCTTGTGCTTGTTCATTCAACTATTACTCTTGAGTCTTTCCTCCATCCTAAATTTCTGCTGGCTCTTTTGAAGATGGAATCTATGAGACTTTACTGTCCACACTGGCCTTGAACATAGATTCTTTTTTATCTCAGCCTCTAGTAGCTAGGATTATAGAAGCAGCAGCTAGCTATATATTAATTCTTACTGAAAAAGAAAAAGTTCATGAGTGGGCTTACATTACTTAGCAAACAAAATTTAATGGCACTTTCAAGTGAGCAATTACAAGCATACTTCCACAAAATATATTGTAATTTTGCTGTGTTTATTTTGAAATTAAAATGCAATGTAGTATCCTTTATCCTGATTACTTAAGCTTGAGGGAATAGTCATGTAAGTCTGGAGAAAAACATAGATATGGTTTAATTATTTCACACACACACACACACACACACACACACACACACACACACAATGAATCCAGTTAGTATTTGAGTAGATCTAATGTTAAATTATTTGCTCCACTTTCCCTCCCTCCCATTCCCATTACCTCCCCTCCCAAGTTGTACAGTTCATTTCCAGCATACTATCTTGGAGTATTGCTGTTGCCTTGGTTTGCTTTTTATCCTTTGTCTCGCCAATTCTTTGTTCCCCTTCCCTTCCCTAACTCAGATAATCATATATCCAGGGTACCAAAATCAAATGCAGTGACATCTGGGGATGCAACATGAGGGGTGGGGATGCAAAAGAAAAAAGAAAACCCATCGTACTTTTAAAGCAAGAACAACAAAGAAAAACCTCTCATTTCCATATATTAGAGTTCATTTCACTTAGTATCATCTTATCTGGTCATATGTACATATCTATTGAGCTATTCTGCTCATCTGCTAGGATTGTACTAGATGTATACTAATTATTACAAATGAGTTCCACAAGAAATGTACTTACTACCTTACATATGTAACTGTAATCCCTCTGTACATAACCTTGACAACAAAATTAAATTAAAAAATAAAGTCTAAATCATTTGTCCCTGCTTAAACGATTCGTTAATGTGTCACCTGAATTATTTGTACAACAAATTCTGGAGAAAGTAGCTCATTAAGCAAAATAATGGCCTTTCTAATGGTGAGCCTCAGACTCACAAAGACAATTATGTGTCACCTTAATTGCTGACAGGCCTTTCTACATGGACTTCTTTCAAATATTGTCTTAAAAATGGTCGTTTTGCCAGCACTACATACCTGAGCCTAAAATTGTTTAAAAAAAGAAAAAGAAAAGAAAACAAAAAAATATTTCTAGTTGTACAAAAAGCTTAAGAAATTCTAAGAGGTAACAAACTTAGTCTCAGTTCCTTATTTCCAACTCACCATCACTGCATATATGATAAGACAAGTGAGATTACTAGATGCTAGAATATTTAGAGTAAATTTCAGTTTTGGGCAACCAAAGGAAGAGGAAGGAAGAATTCTCCTTAATGAATGCTAATCTTTATTTCCCAAATGTCCCTTGTTTACTGCAGTGCACTCATGCATAAATGAGTGGTGCAGGCTACATATTTCCTGTATTGCTTTCTGGTTATATTAAATGGCACTCTCTCTACTACATACCCCTGCCATAATCAGTGTTCACTGGTTTTACATTTCATTGGAATGACACATATTAAACATATAGGGTGTATTCCTACTGATGATGATAGCGGAAAAATACCACAATAAAATATATGAATACTCTAAGGAGTATTCTCTATTATTATTCATCAATCTGAGTGAAATCAATAGAAGTCAGGAAGAAGCATTTTAGTTTGGGTTGTCACATGGGAAATGATTATAAGGGAGATCCTAAGCAAAGGCCTTGTACATTACAACACATAAAGTTACAGCAAGACATTCACAATGATCAGCATATCCCAACATACCTTTAAAGATACCTCCTGTACATGGACCCATACAGTTTGACTTATAGGTCTGACCTTACGTAAATTATAATAAGTGATGAACTGAAAAGGCAAAAATCAAATAAATTAATAAGCCTACCATTTTAAGTATAGTAATTTTCTTCTTTTTTTTTAATTGCCCCAACGTGATGATTGGATATTACTTGCTCTTTTTAAACTTGTACTATAAAGACCAAGTTAGGACTAAATTATTTTATTAATGTTGAAAAAGGAGATTGAACTTTTTTCATTTTTCATCATTTTTTAATTTGATGATGAGTTTAAAAATGTAATAATTTCACTACTGCTACAGCCCTGTAGTAAAAGTGAATTGTTATGGTTTTGGATTATGTTAGCATAAATATGGAAAATAAATTACTCAATCTGTGGAAATTTTTAAATTAAATACAGCAGCTTAATTCCTAGCTATAAAGTGTGGTATATAAAGTTGACATATATGGTAAATTTAAACATGTCAGCCATTATTTCATAGCAATATTTATATTCAATATATATATATGTATGTAGTTATCTGATAACGGTTATATTTAAGAAAAGAGGCATGTCTTCTTGTGCCCAGGTCTGTGGCCAGGTCGCAGGACCCCCACCACGAAGACCACCGAGAGTCAGACTGCACAGCTGTTTTAAGGTTTTATTTAGACGGGCGGCAGCTCCGGCCTCATCCTACACTCCGACACAGCAGAGCCTAGGAGGACAGCCTCCAAGCTAAAGATTTGCAGGGCTTATAAAGGCACACAACCAACCAGGTGTTTGGATTACCACCACGTGTTGCTCTGCTAGACAGAATTTGCTGATCTTAGGTTTAGTTTAAACAAGCAACAAGTGGTCAAGGCCTCAAAACTTTAACCCTTCAGTTTTTTTTTTTTTTTAGTCAGTTAAGGGGCTTGAACTCTGGGCCTGGGCTCTGTCCCTCAGTTCTTCAGCTCAAGGTGAGCACTCTACCAATTGAGCCACAGAACCACTTCCGATTTTCTGTGTGGCTTATTGGAGATAAGAATTTCAGGGAGTTTCCTGAGGGGTCTGGCCTTGAATGGCGATCTTCAGATCTCAGCCTCCTGTGTAACGAGGATTACAGGTGTGAGCCTGGCAAGAGGCATGTCTTATACAAATATATTTTATTGATATTGTTCATCTTTCCCTGACACCCTATTCAAAAACAAAAACAAAAAACTTTTCTTTCCTTTTTTCCATTAAAAATTTTAAGGTCTGCCTTAAAGTCTTTTTATCAGCCCCGAGATTACCCTCTGGTCTCTTTCTCTCATTCTCTTTCTCTTTTTCATTTCTTTAAAATCTCCTATAGCTTTGCTTCCCCTCACAAGTTCCCTTTGACTAGAAAGCTCATTCCTGAAAAGTCAAGCCCTCCTTCAGAATGAATCAGACTTCCTTCATGGAGCTGTATCTGATCAAATTGAGATAAGGATATTTTTTTTTTGCCTTGTTGTTCAGAAGACTCCAAAAGTAGTTTGCTTTATTTTAGTTTTAGAATCAAGACCTTAAAATTGATGCACAATGAAAAGAAAATTAAGACATTAGCAATACCTGTAAAGCTGGTTTGCTTCTCTACTATACAACTAAATACTAAAATTTTGATACCTTAAAAAAGTACAATTTGGTTCATTTGCACACACATTATTTAAAATAAAATTGTTATCATTTTGTAGCTAAAAAGCAAGAAGAGAGTAGAAGATGTCAGTAATTTGTTTTAATAATTCAGATAATATCCCAAATTATATCTCTATTTGCTCTCATTGGAATTATATTTCTCTTTTCCTTTACAGAGTCATTTTGGACAATAAATTCTTCCATGCATACTTTATTGTACATCTTGGGAAGAGAGCCACATTTAAAAAAAATTGAATCTCCTGAGAAATATAAGATAATACAAGGGGAATAAAAGTAATAAAAGCAAAGTAAATAAAAATCTGAATTGGAGAGGAAAAAACAGCTTTGGGAGAGGTGAGTTGGGGGATGGGGTGAAGGAAGCAGGAGAAAAATGAGGGAGGGGGTAGCACTGTTCAAAAATACATATTCATTACCTTACTTATGTAATTGTAATCCCTCTGTACATCACCTTTAAAATATTTTTGAGTAAGTTTTTTATTGTGAAAATACTGTACAGAGGGGTTACAGTTACATGAGCAAGGTAATGAGTCCATTTCTTATCAAGCATTGTTGCCTCCTCCTTTGTTTACCCCTACCATCCCTTCCCTCCCATCTCCACAAAAGAACAAACAGCTTTGTTCTTTACACCTATTCACAGTTAAAAAAAAAAAAGACGGCTAATTTCAGAAGACATGCTTGCAATTGCCAATGTCATATTAGTGATATGACTACTCTTTCTATTATTCACTGAAAAGCATTACTTGACAAACATAGAGATTTATCTTGGTGGTGGGCCCATTTGCTAAACTTAAGAATGTAAATGAGGATACAAACCGAACAAACTCCCTCCCATCCATTATTTTAACTTCTTCGTAGTATTCATATTGATTTAATAAATGTCTATAGAATAAGTAAACATGTTAAAGAGTCACTAGGATTTTCTCTGTGTGTCTGATGTGTAGTTTACAAATGGAGTCTTTGAGTAAGTTTATGTTTCAGACCTTGATCAGAGTATAAATATAAATAAAATTAACATAATTAAATGAGATACTAGTAAACCATCTGAGTTTGCGCAACCAAAATAGAGATGTTACTTTACTATTTAAAGCAATGAACAGCTGGGTGGCTCACCTGTTAGCTACTTAGGAGGTTAAAATCTGAGGATCACAGGATTAAAGCCAGCCCAGGCAGGAAAGTCCATGAGACTCATTGTCTATTAATCACCAAAAAGCCAGAAATAGAGCTGTGGTTCAAATAATAGAGTATTAACTTTGAGCAGAAAGCTCAGATAGACATAGTGCCCAGGGACCTGAATTCAAGCCTCAAGACCAGAACACACACCAACACATGTGCGTGCGCGCACATACACACACACACACACACACACGCACATGCACATGCACAAAGCAATAAACAACAAAGATAAAAAAGTAAAATGAAAATACATAAAAAATCAATGGGAAATTCATATTCATGAAGAACCTTTCCCAAACTTGACTCTCTTGTTAGTGCTCACAATAAGCATCTATTTCTTAATAGCTTCTTATAGTTATTGAAGCACTGTTATTGCACTAATCCTGCTCTAAACATCACATACAGTTTGAAAGAAAGATACAGACAAGGCAAATGAAAGAAGAAATTGGAGAGAATTCAATCAAGAATTAATGGAAATATACCCATTACCTGACACATGTAATTGTAACCCCTCTCTACATCACCTCTATAATATCAATGAAGTAACTTAATTATTAAAAAATTATTCAATCTATGCCCTACAAAACTAAGAAAATGGAGGGAAAGGGTGAGTTGGGAGGGATGAGTGATCATGTTGAAAGGAGTGACCTGGATCAAGATTTGTTGCATTCATAAACTGTTTTGTTGAATCTCAAATCCTTTGCACAGCTACTTAGAGATAATATAAAGAAGCAAATATATACATACAGACACACAGATCAATCACTTCTTCCCGACAAATAATAATGTCTTCATAACAGGAATGAAATGTTATGATACTTTGGTATGATACGTGCTAAGCACTGAGAGGAAAAAACATGATTCTAGGTAGTTAGCTCTCTTAGACCATAGATTATCAGTCACCATTCATTGTGATCCAACATTTATCACTTCAATAATTTACTAGAGGCATTTGTATCGACATTTTAATGAATTTGTTACCCTTTGTCATTGGTTGTGTATACCTTCATTAAGAAAAAGTTTCAGGAAATATAGATGAGTGAATTCCATGCTCTAGAGGGATATGGTGCACTTCATTGTGAGTAAATTTGTTATAAGTTAATTTAGGAATGCTTAGAAGTGGTCCCATATAGCCAATTATTTTCAACCAAGTTATGATTCCTTAAAATATTTAACATAGCTATTGAGCTCTGGTGATCCTCTGCCTGGAGATGCTAATTGAAATGAACAATGAACTCCAAGATACAGAAGAAAGACTTTTTTTCCCCTTTGTTGTTGTGGTTGTTTTTAATGTTCTGTGTGAAGTTGTTTCTTTTTTATTTTTTCATTTTCCTCCCTTTGGTTTATCACCTGTTGTCATTGTTTTTCAATCTGGTACCCTGTATCTTGTATATACTGATTTGGGGAAGGGAAGAGGAACAACAAAATGGTGGTGAAACAAAGGACAAAGGGTGAATTAATGATACTCACATGACACTATGTTGGAAATGAATTTCACAATTTTGCAGGGGGGCAGGATTCGGGGGAGGTAAAGTAGGAGAAAAATGAAGGAGAAGTTAACAATGTTCGACAAGAAATGTACTCATTACCTTATTTATGTAACTGTAATCCCTCTGTACATCACCTTTACAACAAAATAAAATATTTAACATATAATTGACTTAATTTAAAATAAAAACATTTAATAAAACCAAAATTTTATTTTTATTATAAGTTTTGGGGTACACTCAGTACTTAATGATGCCATGTCATTTTCATTTATATTTGTTGAAGAAATAATTGAGAGAAATGAAAGATACATACTTCTCTACTTCATGGAGAAGATAATGGTATTATGTGCTGATATTATGTTCTAATACTTGTTCTCTGCCACCAAAAGCCTGGATATAACAGCAAAACGTGCTAAATATTCGTTGAAATAATTACTGAGTCTTAATTACAGATGTTATCAAAGGCATTAGTGGTAACATATACTGCAGGGACCTAATTCATTTTAAGTGATAGTTTTAGTGTATGTTTTCAAGAATCAGAAGGTCTTAGCTTTGTAGATAATGGCTGAGAAGCCATGCCAGGAAATGGGAGTAAAGGTACAAAAGCACATCAGCCAGTCTTCTAAAAGTGATTTAACGGGAACAAATATAAAAGATTGAGGGCCACACACAAAAGGGCCTTTCATACCATCAAAGGAGTCTCCACTCTTTCCAGAGACATGATGCAGAAAGCAGCCTGAGCAAATTTGCATTTGAGAAAGACGAATGTAGTATCAAAGTGAGGTGCTTTTCTTTTGAAGAAACAGTGAGGAAAAAATGTGATCTCAAGCCTAGTTCAAAAGGAAAAAGAATGTTTAGCTCAGAAATGGCTAGGGGTTGAATTACTATATTTTCAGTGGAAAACTAGAAGACAGTGGACTTTGCACCTGAGCACAAGGTAGAATGAACTAGAATTGGTGAAAAATGTACGTCTGGATGTGAGTAAAAGGGAAGAGAAAGGTGCAATGTCTCAAATTACTCATTCTGCTAAATAATTTGGAGAAAGGATCAAATTTACCAGGTCAAGAGACTTTAAGATGTGATGAGATGAGTATAATTTTTCTCTATACAGACATGAATAAAAGTCTGATGGTAGAAAGGTAATTTGAAGCTAGACTGAAGTCTTGCTTTTGTGCATTAGTCAATAGTTGAGTGTTCTTGTTGTTTTGCAAAACACAAGATCTGTGGTATAGGGCCTTCTGTGGGGGATGAGCAAACCTACAAGAAAGTAGCTGAACTTACAAGGTGCTCTTGTTTTCTGCTTCTCTACTTTCCATGATACATGGGCCATTTCCAATATTTGATGTAGGGAAAAGGGAACATTCATGTTGAGCAGACAAGCCCTTAGAAAGCTGTTTTATACAATGTCACATGTATCTGCAGAAGTTATTTAGCACTGTGACACATAACAGGTAATTTGGAGCCATTTTGAGTCTCAACAACTATGTATTTCTTAGATAACAAAACAGAAGTTATTTAAAAACTAGCATAACTGGTATTATTATTATTATATGAATAAATGCAAAAAGTTTTCAGAAGGACTCAAAATAAGTGTCTTCTAAAAGTAAAAATATTAGGAAAATGAGCCAGAACATTTATTTTAATTTTAACATGCAAAACTTATTTTTAAAGTACTAATTCAAAATTATAAATGAAAATTAGCATTAAAATAATAATCTTCTAGGTGTTGGTGACTCCCATCTGTTATCTTAGCTACTCAGGAGGCTGAAACCCACAGGACCACAGTTTCAAAGCCAGTCTAGGAAGAAAAATTCCATGACACCTTGTTTCCAAAATAATAAATGAAAGAGCTGATTATAAGGCTCAAGAGATTGAGTGTCAGTAGTGAGCAAAGCAACCATCTCAATTTCAAGGCCCTGTGTTCCAGCCTCGATTTTAGCCAGAAAGAAAGAAAGAGAAAGAGAGAGAAGCTGTGTGCCTATGGCTCAGGCCTGTAATCCTAGCTACTTAGGAGGCTGAGAGCTGAGGATTGAGGTTCAGAGCCAGCCCAGGCAGGAAATTCCCAGAGACTCTTATCTTCAATAAACCACCAGAAACCCAGAAGTGGTGCTGTGGCTCAAGCAATAGAGTACTCGCCTTGAGCTGAAGAGCTGAGGGACAGCACCCAAGCCCAGAGTTCAAGCCCCAAGACCGACAAAAAGCAAGCAAGAAAGCAAGCAAGCAAGAAAGCAGGAAAGAAGAACATAAAGAAGCAACAAAAGTATCCATCAACTGACAAAGGATATAGAAAATGCAGCGCACATACTTGTTAGAAAATTATTCAGCCACAAAAGCAGAAAGAAATCCTGTCATCTTTGACTATGTGGAAAGAACTGAAGAGATACATTAGATAAGATAGGTGAGATAAATATCATATGACCTTTAAGCCCATGTAGAGCACAATGGAGTTGATTCCATAGAAATTGGGCTAGCCGGAATCAGCCAGAGTGGGTGGTAGAGCAGGGGTAGGGAGGATTAGGAAGTGTTTAACCAATAGGTATTAAATTACCATTAGACAGGAGCAATGTGCTAATCTAGGGGATTCTCAGATAATGACAAATCTTTGCATATTTCAAAAGCGTAGATGAAAGTGCTTTTAAGTTTTCACTATAAACATGATAAGGTTTGAAGAGAAAGACATATATTTAACCTAATTTGAACACCATTACATTTATACATATATTGTAAAGGTACAATATACCCCATAAAGTTGTGTAGCTATTACATTTTAGGTACACAGAAATTTAATCAAAGGCAAAGAGAACATCACAGTTTTCAACCATGTACTTAAAGAAAAGAATAGATAAAATACAACACTAGGGACTGGGAAAATGAACCTACCATTATTTAAAAGTTTGTTTAGTATCTGATACTATAAATCTAACAGTGTGTTACTGGAGTTATGTTTGTTTACTTCCTTTGGAATTATTTTGATCTATAAATTCATAGCTTTTTAAAATGTGCAAATATTAAACATAATAGCCTTTGATTCTTGAATTCTTGAAGTTTGTTTTAAACATATTGCTTTAGTATTTTTCCCCTATTTATATCTCACCTTTTTTTTTTTTTTCCTGCAGGTGGTGGGGCTTGAATTCTGAGCCTTGGCGCTGTCCCTCAGCTCTTCAGCTCAAGGCTAGCCCTCTACCATTTGAGCCACAGTGCCACTTCAGATTTTCTGGTGGTTTATTGGAGATAAGTATCTCATGGAGTTTTCCTGCCTGGGCTGGCTTTGAACCGTGATCCTCAGATCTTAGCCTGCTGAGTAGGTAGGATTACAGGTGTGAGCCACTGGCGCCTGGCTCTCACCTTGTTTTGATAACACTGTGAAGACTGAAGAGACTTTTCAAGGTGTAATTCCTACCGGGAGTATTATCTTTTACTTTTCATTCATTATAATGTTAACTTAAAGAACAAGTACACAAGATTTTATGACAAAATTTTCTGAGGATAGTCTGTACTATTTTTCCAATGAAGTGTGAGTATTTTAGAAACATTATAAGCAAGAGTTAACTTAGAAGGATATTCTGATCAACAATAAATCCCAAGAACACTAAGTAATTAGAACTAATGTTAAATTTACACTTCAGTCTTATATAGTCAGCATTTGCTTAACATACTTACCTTACATGATATTATTTTATATTACATATGCAATGAAATATAACAGTACTTGAAAAACAAGAAAGACAAAATATTGAAAATATTATGAAAGAATAGGATTCCCAGCAAAACATTTTGCAAACCATAAAGATATTTGCAGTAGCATTTCAAGTTAGAGTTCACTAATAATGGTATAATGAAGTCCCTGGATTCAAAGTCAAGATGTTTTCTAAGTCATGTCATTTACTGCACTTTACTTGTAGCTAAGAGAGAGCTTAATTTCTAACTTTTTCTGGGGTAACACCTCTAGTAAGAACCCATCAAAATGACTTAATTTCATACCTAAAATTCAATATCTATACTACCTTCAAGATACATAAGAAAAAGTGTCTACTCTTACAATTTATATCTCAGACAAGATAGAGGAAAGCAGGGACATTCCATTTAATTATTAACATACAACAGTCATGAAAGTCTAAATATTTGAAAAAGGAGCAGTATTTTAAAAAATAAAAGAATAATATAGGGAAGCCAGTTTAATAGAGCAAGGTACTTAGAGAGGACCTCATGATAGGGAAGCTCAAGTCACACGACATAAATTCAATTTATCTCAAAATGCAAGCCACACCCCCATCCCCAGGCCCCAACCCAAATTTAGGTTCTATTACAGCAGCATTGCTTCTAGTTTTGTTTACTCTGTATTCCTTGAACTTATATAAGAAATAATAAGGTGGAGAAGAATGTTAAAAAGTACAGTAAAGTTGGAAGGACAGATATCCTAGTGAACCTTGAAAGGTGAATTTCATTGCAAATACATGAACTTTCTCAAGACCACTGACTGACAAATTTAGTAAGTATAAGATTTTTTTTTGGTTGGTCATAGGGCCTGGACTCTGGGCCCAGAGCTGTCCCTGAGCTCTTCAGCTCAAGGCTAGCACTCTACCACTTGAGCCACAGCACTGCTTCCGGCTTTTTCTGCTTATGTGGTGCAGAGGAATGAAACCCAGGGTCTCATGAATGCAAGGCAAGCACTCTACCACTGAGACATCTTCCAACCCTAGTAAGTATAAGATTTTTTAAAATATTCCTATTAACTTAAAATCATTATCAGATTTTTAATTTTTAACCAAACATGGGATACATTTTTCTAACAATTGTGGTTCATTTTGTGACACCTCTATTTCACTCCTAAAACCAGAAAACATTGTAGCATGAGCCACTTGCTCCAAATTATCTGACTACAAACCAATCTTAGAAATCAACAATAAAAAGAGAGCTCAAGGACCTTATTTACTTGAAAATTTAAATGTGTGCTCATGAATTACTCTCCTTATTAAGGCAAAACACTTTACAAAAGCAAAACAGTAGCTAAACAATAATTAAAACAAACTAAGATGAGACTAGTTTATAACGATATGTCCAAATACAAGTATCTAGAAAAAGTATATGCCTTCATTAGTATACATTAAGATATTACATTTTCAGAAACAATTTTAAGTTCTGTATTATGAAAAGTATCAAATAATAAAGCATACTCTTACTTGTAACAAAATTATAACTGGCACATAAAGGAATGCATTTATATTTGGGAAACATTCCTAACTACATATGTACTTAAATTATTGTCTACTTGAAAATTTAAGTTCAGATGTCACTGAAAAACTTCACTTTTGAAATGCTTAGCTCCTTCTGAGCCAACTGTCAAGCTACTGAAAAACAAAATGATACTTTGGCTTTTGTTTTCATGCGTAGATTTTCATTGTCCAGGAAATCCATGGGCAAAGATCAAAGATAATCAACCCAAGGATATTGTCACACAATCTACAACCTGGGAGAGCTCAGACTGAGTGAAAGTTTTGGCTGTTTTAGTTCTCCTATTGCTTCATGACATTAAAACTCATAAATTTAAAGATAAAAAATCTAGCCAGGTGCTGGTTACCAGTTGGTCACCCTTGTAATCCTAGCTACTCTACAAGGAAGGCTGAGATCTGAAGATGACAGCTCAAAGCCAGCTTGAGCAAGAAGATCCATGAAAGTCTTATCTTCAATTGAACACCAAAATGCCAGAAGTAGAGCTTTGACTCATGTGTTTCAGTGTTAGCCTTGAGCACAAAAGCTTAGGGACAGTGGCCAAGCCCTGAGTTCAAGCTCCCTAGGACCAACATAAACACATACGTATGTGCATGCATGCATGCATTCATTCATATATACATACATACAAATATACATACAATCTATTTTAAATTGCAGGAAAGGAGAGGCTCACAATTTTTAGATCACAACTTTATAAACTCACAATGCTGTAACATCAATCTGGATTGTCATAAATCACCTGCCTTCCTAGAAGCATAGCAAACCAATGACCCATCTTCCACCCTAACATCTTCCTGGCATGTTTTATGCTTTTTATATCTAGTAGAAAACTGGAGCCTAAAAGGAAAACTAAGTAATACAAACTTGATCTGTAGTTACCAGGCTCTGAAAACATGCAGGTGTAACTTTTTATAAACATACACAGAAGATGAAGATGTTGTGCTGTGTTTTGATACTGTGCAAATCATCCTAGCCTTTTCAATGAATCATCTAAATTTTCACCTCTGCTCTACTATCTCAGCCTGCATGAATAAAAATTCCCCAAATTCTGTACAACCTATAAAAAATTGAGAGCTGGGCTATTTATAAATATACTCATTTTTTCTTTTAGTCCTCTTCCTAATAAAATAACTTTTCCTCCCTCTATTTTAACTCCAGGTTGGTTCCATGATAGATGGTACTATTAAGGAGAGAGGATTTCCAAGCAGTATCTTTAATAGTCACCAAATTATCCAAATTATCTACCCCTTTCCTTTTTCTATCTGCTATTCCTCCATCCTGAAGCCTAGAGAGAAAAAAATACAACTTGATAATAAAAATGTCTTCTGTTGCTAGGTTCTGGCAGCTCACACCTCTAATCCTAGCTACTCAGGAAGCTGAGATCTGAGGGTCATAGTTCAAAGGCAAGAAAGTCCGTGAGACTCTTACTTCCACCAAAAACTAGTAGTGGAACTGTGGCTCAAGTGGTAGAGAGCTACCCTTGATCACAAAAGGTCAGGGAAAGTGCTCTGTCCCTGTGTTCATACCCCACAATTGACAATAAACAAACCAACCCACCTTCTGCTGTTGATACTGGTGAGTGGAACTAACTGGTACCAAGCAGTTCAATTTTTCTTTGAAAGAATTTAAATTATTTCTGTTGAGAAATGTTTTCTAGTATATTAGGAGTAAAATTACATTATCATTTTTATAGGATTTCACAAATTATTAGAACCAATCAATAGTTCTTCCCTGCCTGCTTCTTAAAGTCTTTTGTGAATGAGATTGCTTTAAAAGGATTTTTTTCCCTTTAACCACTATCTGTCTATTTGTACCGTGGAAGTATTTAGTTCATATATCTCTGGATAGCTTGTGTATTCACCCTATAGATTACTATTAATAAGAGGTAATTGAATATTAACCTCAGATAACTTGTGAAATCTTTGACTTTGCTTCTGAAATTTGATTGAACTTTCTAGAGATATTTGTAATAGGCAATCATTTATTTTATTTACAAGGAAGAAATATTTCTGATTTTTTTTAAAAAAATGTATCAGTGGCAAATTCGATTATTTATTCACAATTATTTGTTTTCTCTCTCCTCTTACCCAGAAGTAGAATGCATTGTCTGATCCCATGACTTGAATTTGGTCATGTGACTTGTTTTTCTGGCAGAATATGATCAGTGGTGGCATACGACTCTCCTTTGAGGAAGCTGTAAATTCTGCTGAACGACAGTCTCTCTGTCTTCTGAGTTTCTGTGACAGACTATGTGGCTAAAAACAAAAACAGCAGTTATGTAGAGCCAAACCAAGCCTGATTTTGAAAGTGCCCAAGAGTACTAAGCAAAAACCAGCTAAGCTTGACTATCTGTATCACATCAATTACAATAATAAGGAATTTTTTAAGAACTTGAGCTTTGAGAGGTAATTTTGGCCACAAAGGGAGCTGGGGCATTTTCACAAACTTCTAACATTTATCTCTTCCGTTCTTCATCACTTTCAAACTATTTCTCACTTATCTTGAATTATAGGCTCACCTTCAGCGAAATTATTTCCAGGCCATAAGAGAAGAGGCTTTCCTATTATCTACAACCCTTGCGTTTATACATTTTCCCAAAACTAGATAGTTTCTATAATCCCAAAACTCAGGGGACTAAAGAGAGAATCAAGATTTTGAGTCCAGTCTTGGCTTTATGAGACTTTCAAGAAAGCAAGCAAGTTAAAAAAAAAAGGAAAGAAGAAAGAAAGGAAAGAAGGAAGATGGAAGGCGGTGAGAGGGAGCATGCAGGAGAAAGAAAGAAAAGAAAAAAAGAGAAAAAAGAAAGAGAGAGAAGGACAAGGAAAGAGAAAGAAGGAAGAATGACTAGTGTTTGTATACTTTTACTTATGTGTACTCTTTTTTTTTTACTAGCCAATGTTTTCTGTATGTAGACTACAAACACCAAAGGCCAGGAATTACCACTATTCTTCATCTGCTATTTACCTGGCATCTTAAATTGTATTAGACAGTTAAAAATAAGACAGTTTCTTGTTCTCTAAAATAATAGCTACCTTAATGAATTTAAGTCACACTTTTTACATAACTACCTATTTGTTTCCATTTATCATGTAATCTTGACATTAGAAAAGAAATTTACTGTTAGTTTTCTTCAAATTCTTCACCTGTGTGTGGTTCTGTATACTGGTCTATTCCCCAGTCAGCTTCGGTTTCTTGTTTCCTGTTTGCAGAATATAGGCTTTTGAGCACTCATATGAACCATGCAATGTACTACAGATGAACATTCTTGTAGAATTCTGCTCTATACCAAATAACGTTACAATGTTTGCAAAATAATATTTAAATTACATTTTATTCTCAAGTAATTATTTCATTTCTCAAAAGAAAGCCTTTTCTATTAAGAGCACATTTGAAATGTTCAAATTAAATCTTTCATGGTAATATAATGGCCCACAGCAGTTCCTTTAGAAGATAAGAAAACAAAAATCATTTGACTCTGAAGAGCATTCTCCAGGCATTCAGAAAGAAGAAAAAAAAATGTTCCCTTCATTTTTAAGGTGACAACGCACTAAATTGTTTATCTATTAGGGGCTTCAATTTTATCTTGAGCAAAATAGTTTTTAAATGCTAAAACATAAGGTGTGGAGTGGATTGTGTTTGCAAGGGGTGGGGTGTAATATGGCAATCCTAGGGCTTGAACGCTGGCCGCTGTCTCTGGCCCTTTGTGCTCAAGGTTAGCACTCAACCACTTGAGCCAGAACTGGCTTTTGGTATTTAATTGGAGAAAAGATATCAGCCTCCTGATTAGATAGGATTACAGCTGTGAGACACCAGTGTTAGGATTTAATATAGGATTCTTTTAAACAAAAGACATAGGGTTAATAATAGACAAAAATAAAATAAATTTGCCACCTATTCTCAGTTATTTTCCTTGCTTCTTTTTTCTTTCCTTTCCTTTTCTTTTCTTTTTTTTTCTTTTTTTGGTCAGATGTAAGGCTTGAACTCAAGACCTATGACACTATCCCTATTTTTTTGCTTGAAGCTAGTCTTCTACCACTTTGAGCAATAGCTCCACTTCTGGGTTTTAGGTGATCAGTTAAATCTTATGGACTTTCCTGCTGAGGCTGGCTTGGAACCGAGATCCTCACATCTCAGTCTTTTGAATAGCTGTTTATGTTGAACTAAATTTTGTTTGTATAACTACTTAAAAATAAATAAATGAGTGAATAAAGTATATCTAGTATGATGTCAATATCCAGCAACTGAGTGTAATCTATCTAGCTACATCGTTTCATATTATGGATATTTACACTGTTTCATTTTTCAATTCAGTTTTGTATTAATAACTGATTCATTGCTTATTTTCAATATTTGACTATTTTCCGCACCAGTTCAGTGTAAGCGTCTGATTTTTAGCTTTTCTGGAAGTGCTGCGATCAATCCCACATACCAGCCCGCTTCTGGTTTCACACAGAAACATAAATCCTAAAGAAGACAAAATATCCCCATATATCTTTTCAGACAATCAACATATCAATATGCCTAGGAGCAAAAGATGAATTTCCCAGTGTTTGATCAATAGAGTAGTAACTACAAGTGCCTTCACTGGAGATAAAGCTATCTCTTCTATTTTCATATCTAACCACATTATTTGACTTGACCTCATCTGAGTCTGAGAATTCTACTGCCTGACTATACCAAATGCAAAGAACATATTTCATTTCATTGATTCTCAATTTTCTCATCATTAATTTCATTGACTGAGTAGCAGGCTTTCAAATTAGAGAAAAGTAAAGCTCAAGCAATGAAACTCTGTCAGTTTAGCATTACTGACTTTTTTATTCTCTTTCTCTTTCCTCTTTTATTTTGAAAGAGGGTATAAATCTTGCTGTTATAACTTTTTTAAATGAGGATAACCTCAGATAAAACAAAAAATAAGGGTTCATACAGGTGGACCCATTGCAACAATGAGATGTAAAAGTCCTTATGTCGAAAATGAACTTTACAACTTTGGTGGTGGGGGAGGAGGATTGAGGGGGAGGATGGGAAGGGATGGGAAGGGGAAACAAAGGAGGAGGCTACAATGCTTGATAAGAAATGTACTCATTATCTTGCCCATGTAATTGTAACCCCTCTGTCCAGTAGTTTCACAATAAAAAAATAAGGGTTCACACACTTATTATTGAAATCCTCATACTGATTTAGTACTTCATCATTACTAAATAAACTATAACTCTTAATAAAATATATTAATCAAGATTTCTGGACAATGTAATAAAGATCAAGTCCTTTCCATTCACCAGAAAGTCAATGAAGAGATATCAGATGGCATTCTGGGTCCTAGACTAAAAAAATTGCTGAGCATATCTGGATGAAAATGATGACTTTCTCCTCAAGAACCTTATCATCAAGTAGAGACAAGAAGCTAATTGTTGAAAGTGTTTCCTTCTTCATAGTAATGTATTTGGAATCAGAAAATTGGCAGCTCTCTCTAGAGAAAGTAAGAGGTCCACGAGCTTTTTGTAGAATGTACAATATTTGTAATGTGATTCTCATATTTCATTATTGTCTCGTGTTTCATTATTTGTCATACCATTCCCATAGATAATACTGAAGCACATTATGTTATTGGTTATAGGAGTTAAATATTTTATAGGCTAGATGTGGATGTTTGTAATCCCAGCTACTTAGGAAACTTAGGAGAATATTAAAGGCCAAAAATAAGTGAGACCTGATTTCACCCAATAGATGCATGCAATCATCAACCCAAATATCAACATTCCTTGGGAAAGTAAATAAGAGATAACCCATCTAGGCTAGTCTAAACTGTACCAAAAACAAAAACAAAACAAACCACAACAAAAAAAAATTCTAAAACATAAAGGACCACAGCTTGGTTCATATGGTCAAGTTCCTACATAGTAAGTATGAGTCCTTGATTTCAAACTCCAGTAACAATCTCTTTTATAAAAATAAATCTCATCTTTGACGTAAGTTGGTATGGCTTGACCTCGTGTCTTAAATTTTCCTATTGTAATTGAACCTTCTTGTAATCAATTATTCTTGATGTTATAGCTTATAGATACATTGAAGACTATGGGTCAGACATCTTAAAACTATATTCATCTTCCTTAGGATAATGCTATATAATTAAGTGCATTGAATAAAGGAAAGCACTAGCTAATATCAGATATTTAAGTGGGAACAGACTTTTCAATATGTAGGTTTGAAAGTACAATAATAAGTTCTGTGTATAAAGCAAGATGATACATAGAAAAAGATTAGGTGTGTGTCTTAAATAAAGTGAAGAAAGAAGGACCTGAAGAAGTGACTGTTGATAAAAGGCTTATGGAGCGAGTCAAGAGCATTGCAAGTTAAAAGGACAGTGTTTAAAAGCACTTAATAGGAGAACAAATTTGCCAATTTGGAGGACCAGAAAGAGGATAACAGCATACAGAACATGGTGAAGATCTGAGAGAGAAGATTGTTTTATAAAATTAATTGGATAGGATCTATGTGGAGTTTTGGAAGACTGGGATACAGACTGCAAAAGTTTCTTTTGACTTCAGTACGAAGTCTAATGCAATGGTTCTCAGGTAATGAATTTGAACTTCAGAAGCCACTCAGTGAAATAGCCAAATTACTTTTTGTCACACGAGAAGAAGAAGGTGTTACTGACATCTGGTCACTGGAGGCCAGAAACATTGCTAAAGATTTTGTAATACACAGGATATTTACCTCGAAATGAAGACAAATGTGGCCTCAAATGCTAGTAGTCTCAACATCAAGAAATCTTGCTTTAGGGGATTACAAAGAGATAAGCATAAAGCATTATAATCTAATTTATATTTTAATTCTTCTTAATGCCAGTTGAAAATTAAGTTACTGAGAAATGAGTATGGAATTTCAATGACAAGAGCCCTTTATTGTGGCAAAAAATAATACAATAATATACAGCAGCATACATATTGATCGGATACCTATGGAATTTTATTTACAAAAACATTTTTGCATCTCTGCTTTATAACAAATCCACCTAATAAGTCATACTTTAACTAGATTCTAGTGCATTTGTATTCTCTACCTTTTGCCTCTAAAAGCCTTTTAGTTCCAATAACTGACAATAGAGAAGACAAGATGTCAATCAATCATAAGGAAAATGTTTAACATTTCAATAGAATCTCATATCAAACTAATTCCAGCCAAAGTATTAACTTTTAACTTTTTATTTTTTAGGATCATTAAAAAGAAAATATAATATTTCTTCCCATAGGATTTATATGATCAAACATACAAAATGTGAAAGCCAAACCTTTCTACTAGCATTTATTTATATATTTATTATTTGGCCAATGTTCTTCCTAAAAAATGATGGAGATATTTTATCTCCTTTAATAGCAGGGAATATGATTAAGCTGCTGTACAATCATACATCATTCAGGGGGAAAATGTGTTTATACTAAAAGAAGAGAAATTGTGGAGTTTTTTGATAGTCCAGGAAACAATCCAAAGTTTCTAGGAATTAAGATTTTAAAAGAATTTTCAAATCAAGCATGTGCACTGAATATAAAGTCAATAAAAGCCAAATCCTTCCATACAAAGGCTAAGCCTCACACTGACCATTCATAACTTAAATAGGAATGTCGTAACAGGAAGGCTTGTGTTCCTTCAGATCACTAATACAACCTACTTACATGCTGGTTCCAAAATCTAGGACATTTGGTCTTGAGAATAACTTGGTCTTGAGAATAAAGCATTTATGAGTAGTATTAGTGGCTTTTGAATAGAAGGTCATATGGTACCTATTGTTAATATAACAGCAATGTGGTACAGTAGTCCCCTTGTTCAAATTTGTATATAAATCATGTGGTCATTTTTAGATAAACCTATTTTAATGAAATAGGCAATCAAAAAGAACTAATCCTGTCTGGTACCGCTCCGTTTACAGACCCAAATAAAATATAAGTTCAGACATCTTTATCTGTCAATCTTTTATGCTTAAGTGGTTTGAATACCAGAACAAGAATCTATAGACCAGACAATATCTATCTTCCTTATTCATAATTTCAAAAAGAAGAAAAAACTTCTTTTAGTTATCTGAGAATGCCAGAAATCATAGAGAAGTTGGACACTTGAGCATACATGTCAGAAATGAATAACCAGAAGAGTATGATATCCCCAAGAATAAATGAGAATCATATTGTAAGAGTAAGGCAAAGGAATGGCTACTGGCAAGAAAGATGGAAAGAAACAGACTTTCTTTTCCTTATCCTGAGTCAAAGTGTGGAATCACAAATTCCACATATGATATGTAATAATCATTAACAAAACATCCTGTTTACAGATGAAAATCTGAAATATGTTAAACAAAGTACCCATATCATTTTCAGTAGAAAATACTAAATGGGAAACCATACATGCATTTTTTTGTTTAATCCTTAAAATGTAAGTGATTATATAGAATCAGAAGTGTAGCTCTCTAGTCAAGACTTCACTGTATTTATCACAAAATGGAGCGAAGTAAGGGAAGGAGTGGATCAAAGTGGGTGAGCAGGCGGAAGGGAGTAACACTGGTTGACCAAGATGCATTGTATTCGTGAACTGCTTTGCTAAATAACATCTCCTTTGTACAACCGTGTAAAGATAATGAAATATTTTTTATTAAAAGAAGTGTAGCTCAATGGTAATATAGGCATTTAGTACATGCAAGACCCTAAATTCATTCAGTAGCTTGACAGACCCTCACTCACACAACTAGTAAGGACCTTTCTTTTACTGTTTTACTGTGTTATTTTCTCTAAATTATAATTTTATGTAAAATAATTTGTCAGCTAAGCATTGACCTCAACACTCCAAAATACACCATGGTTAAATTCTATCAACAACTTTAAAACGTAGACATAGACAGACAAGATGCTATCGCTCAAAACAGAAAGTATGTCTAGAGAAGTTATATATCATCAGTCAAGCATCATAATCCATTATGACTCAACTCAATTTTAAGAAGAAAAAAGTAAATTTGTCCTTACCATACATGTTACTCAAAAAATACAAAACTATTTGTTACACACACACACACACAGTGGAAAAAGCAATGGTTTCTGAGCTTACATTTGTCCCTTTTGTCTTCATTATTAAGAACATTGGTATTATAGGAAAAGTATTAATAAGTGGTAGTAATATCTATGTTCCAAACTTTCCTTGTCTATTTTTAAAGAAATAGGCTATAACTCATGGAATCTTTCATTTTTGGAATTTAGATAGTAAATAAAACCCCCAAAGGGAGTGTCATTGGGATTCAGAGGCAAAAAGAAAAAGGATGAGAGGGTGAAACAGGATAACGGAAGCCAACAACAATTATAATCAAAGTACTATTATTATTTCAAATAATAACTAGAAGCTAATAAAATATAATGTGCATTTTTATAATCTACCTTAAACAATTTCTTGATATGTCTTTCTCTTTTGAAAATAGAAGAAAATAAATTTTCATAAAAAGGAGGAAAACAATACTGGAACTATAACATTGTTGACATTATAATTATTGGGAATATTTTTTGAAATATCTTTTTCTATATGTATTTTATTGTGAAAATACCATACAGAGGGGTTACAATTCCATGAGCAAGGTAATGAGTACATTTCTTATCAAGCATTGTTGCCTCCTCCTTTGTTTCCCCTTCCTATCCCTTCCCATTCCCCCTACCCCCTCACCCCGGCACCAAAGTTGTAAGGTTCACTTTTAGACATAAGGACTTGTACATCTTATTGTAGCAATGGGTCCACCTGTATTCCTGTTTAAACATTTTGTTTTTTCCTTTGCCCTCCCCAAATTATACCAATATCAAATACAGTGAAAACAAGACTTATACCATGGGGAAGGGACATACAAAGCAACAAAGAAATCATCTTATAAGAATGTTAGAAAGAAAGAAAAAAGCAACAATTCTCTAGATTTAATTTTCATCTGTCAACTACCAAACTCTGATTACCAGAACCTTCTTGCCAAACCCACACCCCATTCCTGACACACAGTTGAGAGTAAAAGATCTTTGAGTCTCTCAAACATAGACTTGCAGTCATATCTCTGCTGAAATAAATGTGACTTTTTAATTTAATATAAACTAGGTTATAGCAACTGGACATCAACTTTTAGGATATTAGGCTAAAAATGAATGAATTTTACACATACCCACATACACATACACACCCATGAGTGTGTATATATGAAATGAGTTCCTCCTTTAGACAACTCTATGTATAGGTATCCTGGGAAGGTGTGGAATGCTAAAGAAACAAGCAGCAGCAATCATTGGAGAACCAGGACATTAGTTCAAAATTTCCATTCATTTTGCATCATCTGTTCATTGTACAGGTTTCATTACTGACTGACCAGTAGAGGAGTTCCTTGTACTGATTTGAATTTGTTTTCATTTTTTTAAGATTTCTTAGAAACTGTTTCTATGTGAGAAACCAAGATTTAAAAAAAATAAAAATAAATAAATAAAGGTATTGAATGATTTTCTACTCTCTCAAGACTGAATAACAGTTGATAACTGTTCCCTTAATGACTAAAATAAAATCAAGCAATATTTTCTCCCGTCATGTCATGCAGAATTTCACCAGTGTCTTATCATGATAAAAACTGTTTACACAAGGTGAAAACTACCACATAATTATTAGTCTATGTAAAAGTTGAATAGGAATAAAAATTCAATATTTACAAAATATTAACAGTAATAAAATGATAAAATATTAATTATAAATTATTAGTTATAAAGTATTAAAATAATAAAATAAACCTGGCACCAGGGCCTTCTGACTGTAATCCTAGTTATCAAAGGCTAATTTGAGAAGACTGCTGTTGGAAACCATCTAGGGCAATAAATTTTGTGAGACTCTTATCGCCAATGAACCAGCATAGAGCCAGAAGTGGAGCTCTGGCCCAAGCGGTAGAGTGCTAGTCTTAAGCAAAAATATTAAGGAACAGTGCTGAAGCCCTGAGTTCAAAGTCCCAGTACCAGCAATAAATAAATAAATCATTTAAAAATAAATAATCGTGTAGTATAAAAATAAGTTTGTTAGATTCAAATCTCCCAGCCCAGAGTTAATAGTGTGTATTTTTACATTTTTAAACTCTTATTTTAATAGCATATATTAGTTGTACAAATGATCTTCGTTTTGTTATTTCTATACATTCATAGAATGTACTTTAGTCAAATTCACTTTCTCCTTTATGCTTTCCTTTTTGGGGGGAGGAGGGTTGGGTGTGGGGCTTAAACCATGGTCTTGGGCTCTGTCCCTCAGCCCTTCAGCTCAAGGAGAGCCTCTACTACTTGAACTACTGTGCCTGCCACTTCTGGTTTTCTAGTGGTCTACTGGAGATAAGAATCTCATGGACTTTCCTGCCCTGGGTTGGCTTTGATCGGCGATCCTTACATCTCAGCCTCCTGAGTAGCTAGGATTACAGGCGTGAGCCACGGGAGCCCAGCTTCCTTTACTCTTTCTTATATCCTGTGTCTCACTTTGAATGGAATTTTTAATGCACCTCACTATTCTTTACTCGTACATGTATAAATAGTACCTAGATAGCGCTTGCTTTCCTCTTTTCCCCACTCTTCTTGTTTCCTCACTGCTGTTTCTACCTCTTTAAAGCTCACTTTTATAGCTGTGCCATTCTTATTTTTCTTTTTTTTAACAAAATTCCACATATAAAAAAATGTGATATTTATCTTTCTAAATCTGGCTCATTCTGCTAAATATGTTGATCCCTAGCTCTTCCCATTTTCCTGCAAACAAAATCAATATAGATAGATAGATAGTGAAAATACTGTACAGAGGGGATACAATTACATGGGCAAGATAATGAGTACATTTCTTACCAAGCATTGTAGCCTCCTCCTTTGTTTCCCCTTCCCATCCCTTCCCATCCCCTACTCCCCCCAATCCTCCCTCCCCCCACCAAAGTTATGAAGTTCATTTTCTTTTTTTTTAATTTTAATTTTTTGTGAACATACTGTACAGAGGGGTTACAATTACATGGGCAAGATAATGAGTACATTTCTTATCAAGCACTGCAGCCTCCTCCTTTGTTTACCCTTCACATCCCTTCCCAGCCTCTCCCCCCCCACTCAATTCCCCTCCCCCCCCAAAGTTGTAAAGTTCATTTTTGACATGACAACTTGTACTTCTCATAGTTGCATCGGGTCCGCCTGTATTCCTAAACGACTTGTTTTTCCCCATCTCCTCCACAAATTATACCGACATCAAATATAATGCAAGCAGGGGTTATACTGTGGGGGAGGGACATAGTGAAGTTTGTTTTTGACATAATGACTTGTACTAAGATATGTACTCAAATGTTTTTTTTTTCTTTCATGCAATTGTTTCTACACATTTATAAGATGATTTCTTGGTTGCTTTGTATGTCCCTCCCCCACGGTATAACCCCTGCTTTCACTGTATTTGATGTTGTTATAATTTGTGGAGGGGAAGGGAAAAATCAAATCCTTTAAATAGGGATACAGGTGGACCCATTCATTCTTATTTATGGATGAATATACTCCATTGTGCATGTATACCACATTTTTTACTATCCATTCATTGGCTGATGTGTACCTAGACAAGTTCCATAGTTTGTGAATAATGCTGTTGTAAACATAGGTATGCAGTTACCTGATTGTTTGATGACTTACCTCCATTTGTGTTATGCCCAGGCGTGGTATAGAAGTAATCAAAAGGGAGTTTTATGTTTACCGTTTTGAAGAACCACCATATTGATATCCATGGAGACTGAACAAAACTTACCTTTCCACCAACAATTGTGTGAGGTACCTTTTCCTTGCATCCTTTGTAGCTTTGTTGTTACTTGTTTTCTGCATCAGACCCATTCTGACTTGGGTGAATATGAATTCAGTTATTCTGATTTAGACTTTCTTTATGGCTAAGAATATTGAATATTTCTTCCTATAAGAGGTCTCTATTCGATTCATTTTCTCATTAATTATTTGGATGGCTTGTTCTTTCTGGTGTTTGAGTTTGGGGATTACTTATATATTCTGGAGATTCATCTTTCATCTGATGAGTAGCTGGCAAAGAATTTCTATCATCCTGTAGGCTGTTTCTGGACAGATTCCCCTGGCAACAGACTAGCAATTCTAGCTGTAAGTACACACACACACACACACACACACACACACACACACACACACACACACACCCTGCAACCATAAGCCCAATGAGCAAATGACTGCTCCAAAGTGGAAAACTAGCCTCAGCAAAGAAAGTCATTCTGTTGCTTCTCTTGTCTTGGAGAGGTACAGCCAGAGACAATCCTGAAAGGAAGACTTAGTATTTGGGGGCTTGAAAACAAGTAACAATCATAGCTCATGGGTTTTCAGAACACCATGTGTGTGTGTCAAGGGTGAAGGGTGGGGTGGGGAGGGAATAGGGAACTCTCTTTTCTCTGGTAAGAATCTAGACTCATTACACATGGGTTATAGTAACGTCCTGAGTTGTGCCTGGCTTAGTTTTCAATCTTCAGGTCCTGCCTCCTGGTTATGTTCATTGGCTACCAAGTGGGTCTAAGACCCCGAGTCTCATTTCAATTCGTGTCATTGCCAGAGCTCTTTCAGCTTACGAGCAGCTTCCAAAATGGTATCAATTTATGTTTACTGAGTTCATGTCAAAGAATTAGAAAATGAAGACTAGAAAAGTCCATTTTAAAATTTCAGGCTAGTAAAATGAAAACGACCGCTAGAACTGTCCATCTGTGCCCAGAGCCATCTGACAATGGTGGGATTGAACTTCACCTTCCTCAGTGTTACTAACTCTGGGAGGTGGAGACCATGTTTCAAGCTGCGTCCTGGTTGTTTTTTTTTTTTTTTTTTCTCCAGTTCCTATACCTTTCCCCATTCTTCTCAGTAGTCCTGTCATTGCCTTCATGTTTATCAATGCCCTTCCTATATTTTTATTTCTTTAGAATACATTCTTCCCTTTGTCGTCCAATTGTGCTCATGATAGAGCATTTCTTCATATGTTCATTGGCCATTCTTATTTCCTCTTCAGAGAAGTTTCTCTTTTAGGTCTTTAGCTCACTTATTAATCAGATGCTTGTTTCTTTGAGGATTTGTTTTTGGAGGATTTAATTTTTGAGATCTAAGTATATTTTAGATATGAGACCTTGTCTGTTGTATGGCTCGTGAAGATCTCCCAATCCGTGGGCTTTCTATTATCTTGCTAGCTATGTCCTTTGCCATGCAGGAGCTCTGCAGTTTCATGCATCCCATTTGTCCAACCTTTCTTTGATTTGTTGTGTTTCTGTGAGCTGACATTCTTACAAGCCATTTCCAATAAGATTCTATCAGGCAAAAATACAGTTATTCCCTTGTTTCTTCCCTATATTTACTTATGTTAAGACCATGAGGTTTTGTGGTTTCTTCAACAAGAGAAAACAAAAGCATTCACTGTCCAGCTTTATTCAAACTGATTTTCATGTGTATAATTTTTGGGTTATATATTTAAATTTTTTTAATTCAAATGTTAAATTTCCTACATGGAAAAAAAATTAATGGCAAATGGAAAAATGAATTTTAGATGAGTACTTATTGAGGCTTATCAAAATATCCGAATTTTTGAGTACTTAGAACTATCTAGCAAAAGTTTTTTCCTTTTTTCTTTTTTATTTCTTCTTAAACCATTTTCTTAAAGTAGTTCTTTGGTACTTTGTCCTTTGCTTATATGCAAAGGGTAGAATAGTGATTACAGGAAATGAGAACTCCATTAGCTTGAGTGGTGCCCTTTGGCTGACGGGCATAATATTCTTAAACTAGAGTACTTCATATTGCCAGTCTTTACTAATGGAGAATCACTACATGCATATCTGTGGTTGTCCTAAAATACTTATTTTTATGAGAATTGGGCAGAAGCAGGTAAAATATGAAACATCATTCATTAAATGCAGCAAGTAGGTTATTAGGATCATAATTCTCAAACATTAAGAAAGAGATAATGAATGCCAGAGATGCCTAATCTTGGGATTGTACATATGTCATCCGCTGACTCCTAATGGGGAAAGAAAGAGAGGTTAAAATGTTATAGCTGATACAGAAAAAAAGTCTTTCTTCTTAGGGAAACACTGCCTTCATAAATATACAAATAAGGTCCTTGCCAAAGTCTTCCAACCTTTCAAATTAGCATGAAATTTCAAGTGACTTCCTTTTGCCTCTCATGAAAATGTATTTTTTTCACATTTGGATTTCAGAGACTGATGGCTCAATTTATATATATATATATATATATATATATATAGAGAGAGAGAGAGAGAGAGAGAGAGAGAGAGAGAGAGAGAGAGAGAGAGAGACAGGGGAGGGAGAAGAAATGGATAGAAATAGCAAATCAATAAATAAACTAAATACTAAAAAGTTATTATCTGTGCTTTTGTACTCAGGTGTTTCACGTTCAGAGCATCAACTATACTGAAAAGTTCATCGTTGCTAATTATCACATTAACGACTCAGAATGCTTTCTTAGTAGAAATCACTCATGTTTTTAAAATAAGATTGTTTCAGCAATGATTCCTTGTCAACGTGTGCAAAGAAGGAAGTAGAAAATAAGAATCAGAATGACAAATAATGAATGCATTCATACACCTAACTCTAGGGTGTTGAATATCATAGGGAATAAAAAAAAACTAAGTTGTCTACTAGACTTACTATTGATTGTAATTTCTGATCATGATTTTCATCCTTATTTTAATCTATCTTTTTATTTATATTTACTTCTATGTTTAGTTCCCTTACATTTGAAAATTAGGTGGGAAAATTTTTACATTTATATTATGATGATAGATAGAAAGTAATGATCAGAACATCAAAATAATGTTTCTAACTTCATATTTATGGTTAACAATATATCCAAAAGATTTAAAGACTCGAGTCTCTAAATCTTGTTCTTCCTATTGATCCCAAACATAAAATATTGATTTTACAAGCTCAGAGAAATCACTTTCTATATAACTATATTTGCCCCACAGTTGGCATATAAAAGAAGCAAATGTTTGCATTAATTTGCAACAGCAAAATTGATACGTTTGCATATAATGTGGCTTAAAAAACCTTTCAGTAGAAAAGTTTACTCAACCATTGACATCAGACTAGGTTTCTCTTTTAAAAGAAATGGTATTGCATATTAAACATTTACCGCCATTCCAAAAGAACTGTACCATGGAACAATTGCCTTTTTATGTCACAAGGGAATTAGCTATTTGAATACTAGTCTTGTTTATGTTTTTGTTTTTACAGAAAAAATATTAAATGATAAGGAGACTTTCATTACATGTAAAGTGAACCATTGGCAGTCAGTACAGTGGGTAGAGTGTTCAAGGCCAGGAAGTGTGAATTTTCATGTCTGACATTCACGTTAATATAATGTTTGACAAAAATCAGATAACTAATATTTACTCAGGACCTCCAAAGTTCAAAAGTCTCTGTTAAACTTTCCATGTTCTGAGAACAATAAAAAAGCAAGCAACTTGATAACATAATTACTAATTTAGTGATAATATTAAAGTCCTAAGCTGATTGACAACTTGTCCATGATCACTAAACTGAAGGAGTTAATGTCTAGCTCCTTCTGTACCCTTATACTCTCTGGTACAGTGATAGAATCTATTCATTTTTCAATGTCTACCTTGAACAACTTTATTTAAAGCTCTGGTCATATTGAATAAACAGTGTATGTACCCACTTCTTGGGCATTCCCACTTCTTGGACATTTATTGTGGCAATGTGATTTGGTGAATGAAATGAGTAGAAGTGAGGTTTTCAATGTCTGATGAATCTTCTGAAGGAGAAGAGGTTGGTATCTGCCTCATTGCCTTTTTTGCCTGCCAGCTGGCAGAAATACAGAGAGGGTGACAAGCCATGTTGGATCACATGGATAAGTACACTATAGAGATTGTTCAACCACAAGACAGTCTATTTCTCCACTCTATTGAACCTGAGTTGTCGGGTCTTAGTCCGTCCCACAAAAGACGGACGGGGTCCGAGGAAAGGTAAGTGCGGCGCTCGCCCGTTTCCTAGCCTCCCTCAGCCCAGGAGACAATCAGACACAGCAGGGAGCCAAATCCAGCAGGTAGAAAACTCGTTTATTAACAGAGAGCAGCCCCTTTTAAAGACAAAAAGGGTGGGTGGTATGGTAAGGGAGGAAGAGGAACAAATCACTGTCAAGGTCACACCCTATCATTCACCTGAGCCTTCAGGGGCTGGTTAGGCACCGATGGGCAGATCAATTGGGCTCTGCCCACTCAACCCCCTCCCAGCGCCATCTTGGCTGCCCATGTGCTCCACACTGAGTAGCTTCCATCAGCACTGCTATGTGATAGAACTATACATCTCACTTTTCTTATACCGCTCTTATTTTCAATCTCCAGTGGAGATACCATCCTGCACTTGTAAGTATATGGTAAAATGCCAGCAGGAGGCTGAGATTAGAGAATTGAGGTTTGAAACCCAGCCAGGGCAGGAAAGTCCATGAGACTCTTATATCCAAAACTACTCAGAAAAAAAAAATATATACCCTAAATTTTTCATTCTTTTCCTTTTACGTAACCATCTAATTAATACTAATTAAAAAAAAACAAAATAAGAAAAAATGCATAGGCATCTTGATCTTCTTTCCTTGATTGTTATTTTGAAATCTTTGCTTATTTTAGGTAAATACTTTGTAGAATGTTAAAGTCATACTACTTTCCAAAGTGGTTGAACAAGTTTACACTCCCACCAACAATGTAGGAGGGTTCCCTTCTGTCCACATCCCCTCCAGCATCTGTTGTTATTAGAGTCCTTGATTATAGCCATTCTAATTGGGGTGAGGTGGTATCTCAATGTTGTTTTGATTTGTATTTCTTTTATAGCTTGAGAGGTTGAGTATTTCTTCATGTATGTATTGGCCATTCTTATTTCCTCTTCACAGAAGTTTCTCTTTAAGTCTTTAGCCCACTTATTTATTGGGCAGTTGTTTTTTTTTTTTTGAGGGCTTGTTGTTGGGGGATTTAATTTTAGAGCTTCCCTATGACCCAGCAATCCCACTTTTGGGCATTCACCCAAAAGATCACAAACAAGACCATACTAAAGCTACCAGAACAACTATGTTTCTTGCAGCATTATTTATCATAGCTAAGATATGGAACCAACCCAGATGCCCCTCAGTAGATGAATGGATCAAGAAAATGTGGTATATATACACAATGGAATTCTATGCCTCCATCAGAAAGAATGGCATTGCCCCATTTGTTAAGAAATGGAAAAACTTGGACAAAATTATATTAAGCGAAGTAAGCCAGGCCCAAAGAAACATAGGTCCCATGGTTTCCCTTCTTTGCATAACTAGTATATATCTGAGACAAGCAGAAATGGTCAGATAAGATGATGTAAAGCGAAATGAACCCCAAGATAAGGACACAAGTGGTTTTTTCTTTCTTACTATTGTTTCTAACGTATTTATAAGGTATCACGTGGTTTTTTTGTTGCTCTGTATGTCCCTCCCCCATGGTATAACACTGTTTTCACATTTGATGTTGGTATAATTTAGGGAGCTGAAGGGAGAAAACAAATTGTTTAAATAGGGATTCAGGATGACCCATTGCAACAATGAGATGTACAAGATGCTATATCTAAAAACGAACTTTACAATTTAGGTGGGGGGGAGGGCGGGGATGTAGTTGTGGAGATAGGAGGGAAGGGATGGTAGGGGAAAAAGAAAGGAGGAGGCAATAAGGCTTGATAAGAAATGTACTCATTAATTTGCTCATGTGATTTTAACCTCTCTGTACAGTATTTTCACAATAAAATTTATTAAAAAAAAGAAATTTAAAGTCATATTTATAATTTAATTTTTTTCATATGTTGTTTTCTTTTTCCTTTGTTATTATAGATTTCTTGAGAGAGAAAATACTTTGCTTCAGGAGGCAGCAATGAGGAAGATTGTAGTTTAGGGCCAACATGTGAAAAGAAAGCAAGATTCCAGCTCAACAAATAAGCAAGATGTGATATTATGTGCTTGTACTTTTGGTTACACAGGAGGCATAAATAGAAGAATCATGGTTTCAGGTGAGCACAAACAGGAAACCCCAACTGAAAAATAATCTGCAGCAAATGGGCTGATGTTGTGTTGCAATTGGTATAAAGCTTGTCTAACAATGTCAAAGGCATGAATTTTAAAACCATGTGCTTCATGGCTTCCAAGGTGGAAGGAAGGAAGGAAGGAAGGAAGGAAGGAAGGAAGGAAGGAAGGAAGGAAAGAAGGAAGGAAGGAAGGAAGGAAGGAAAGAAGGAAGGAAAATCAACTCATATTTAAGATTTAGTTGAAGATTCTGAGTTTATATAAATGTGGAATGCTGCATGAAATTAGTAAATGTTGACATGGATCAATCAATATAATGATTTTTGTCAGTTATGTAGAACTAGCATAATGTAGAGAAGTATACAGAATATTATAGTTGTCATGGGCAGATAAAGCTAAATAGGTAACTAAAAAATGAATTTCAAATATAGTGTCTGACTAGAAAGAAAACATTGTTTTCATTAGCAGTACAAAAATAAAGTGTTAACAGATTCTGGATTTTGTTGCAGAATGTTTTTCAACAATGCATTTCTAAAGAGAACCCAAGAAAACCCATTAAAAGAAAAAATAATCAGCCTAAAAAGAAGCTGGAAGTTGTGTGTAAGAACCCATGTGGATGCATTTGATTAGAAGCCACATTATCCATCAGGACTCACAAGGTCTTGAGCTAAAATATTGGATCCAAGGCAGACATCCTCTGCACCCTCACCTCATGCATTATTTCCCCTTGTGTGTTTTGGCCAAATGGACCTGTTTTTTGTTTTTTGATTAGAACGACTTCTAGTGCATTTGCTATTGCTCCTCCCTCTTTTTGTGAATTTCTTTATTGAAAGTTTCATGTGACTAGCTACATTTTATCTTTCAGGTTTTAGTTCCAAGTCACTATTCAGAAATGCCTCTCTAAGTCAAAAGTGCCTATATCCACTCTTCCTAACCAAGTATCACAATTAATTTCCTTTGTAATTTTTTATATTTTGAGGGATCTTCTTAACTTCTTTAGCTTCTGCCTCCCCTTCAAATGACCATAAATTCAAAGCAGAAATATTGCCTTCTTTACTACTGTATCCTCATTACCAAGAATATGACTTTGTAGCCAAAACTTTACTTAAATCTTTGAAACAACAATTAATAGAGTATATTTGAGATGTGACATGTACTAACATCTGACATTAAATTGGCTTAGTAAACTCCCACCTGTTAGTAAGCTGTATCTGAAAAATGATGCAAGTACATTTTTCCGAACCTTAAATTGGTGGAAAGCGGATCTAGGGCAAAGCTGAGCATCAAGAAAAACAATACTGAGATATTTGAATA
This sequence comes from Dipodomys ordii, assembly GCF_000151885.1. Lineage (NCBI taxonomy): Eukaryota > Metazoa > Chordata > Mammalia > Rodentia > Heteromyidae > Dipodomys > Dipodomys ordii. Next base: position 15,992,591 of record NW_012267262.1, read on the forward strand.
GGGTTGTTGTCATGAGCTGACTTGTTCCCTTAAAATTCATAAGCTGAAATATTAACTTTCAGTATCGCAGAATATGGCTCTTTTTGGGCAGAGGACCCCTACAGAGTCAATGAAATTAAAATGTAATTAGAATGTGCCTTCATGCAATATGTCTAGTGTCTACTACAAAAGAAATCAAAGCACAGACATTCCCAGAATGAAAACCATTTGGAGACATAAGGAAAAGATAACCATCTCCAAGTCAAGGTAAAAGGCTTTGGGAGAAAGCAAAACCTATTAGTACCTAATTTCGTATTTCTAGCCTGCAGAAGTGCAAGAGAAGAAATTCTCTTGTTTTAGTCAGTGACTTGGTTATTTTGGTATTGTCATCCCTAGAAAATGAAAACAATTTCCTTCTGGGCAAAAATTAGGAAGAAATAGGGTCAAGGATCCAACATGAACATAGTATCTAGCCATCAGTTTTGAAAAGAGCCATGTTAATGTCCTGTTTGTTTATATGCTGGCAGTATTGGCAGCAACTGGAGACAGAGATAGGAGAAACTGAATGAGAAAAGCAAAGGATTATTGGACAAGCCAGGGAACACTGAAGGGAAACTTATGAAGTAGAGTGTAAAATGATGAAAGAAATGCCAACTTGCAAGTGAGGACATAATGAATGCTTCATCCTTGAAAAATCTGGATTTTATGTAAAGTACAATCATTTCATATTACATGCAAAATGGATGGAAACTATTCACTGGCATTTTTAAAAAGATGTACTGGTATCAAAGACATTTAAAAATAACTGGAAACAAGTAGGAATGTTTTAAGATATTTATTCTTAACCACACACTGCTTATATACTTCAGTTGCAAATTTTCTAGAGTCTAAATCACAATAAATATCAAACATTGCTCCCCAGAGGATTTTAACCATCTTATCTAACAATGTAAACACAATACTTAAGGAGCTGTGTGAAAGAAGGAAATGCTTTCTTTTTTAAAATGTGGAACCAGATGTGGGATTACTGGCCTTTGTTTCAACCACAATGATGATGGGAGGAAGAAATTAATTGTAATTTTGATGAATGGAATGCTTGACAAATAATAGTTTTTAGCAGATCATTGTTTTCAGTCTTTAATTTCAATCCAGCAAAGTTTTATTTCAATGGTGCCTCATCATAATTCCCTTTTTATAAACATCAAGCAGTGCAGGTGCATTTGAACACTAGGCTATACAGAAAATACAATGAAGTAAAGAAATACAGAGCCAATTATGAGACCGTGGAATTTCTTTGAGCATATGGTGACGTGCAGAATGTCTTCCATAAAAATAATGACCATAAGGTCATAGTAGGAAGGAAGATGTCCTTCTTTACTATATCTATGCTATGTAGAATATGACTTGGCAAAAGAAATATACTTCAGTCCTTGAAATAAGAGTTTGCATTTGGGATATGATCTCTGCTAAAACCTGAAAGTGAATTGAGAAATAATGAAAGGTATCAAGGAGACAATGAATGGCAAATTGAAGGAAATGGAATTAGATATGAAAATTTAATATATATACATATATATGTACATAATATATAAATATATATACATATGTTAATATGTACATAAATATATACATATACATATATATTTATATATACATATATTATTTATAAATTATCATATTAAATATCATCACTTAATTTCCCATGATTACTAAGTAAAATATGAATTCAAAGTAGATCAGTCAATGAACGAACTAATTTCTATATGTCTTAGATGTTGGGCTATATCTGCATTATTGTAGGGCTGCTTTTTTCTCAACAGTCTGTCCCATGAAACTGGAGATTACAAATCACAATAATTTTCTCATAAAATACTAGGGCCAATGGCTCACACATGTAATCCTAACTACTCAGGAAGCTGAGATCTGAGAAATGAAGTTAAAAGCCATACCTTGGTAAATCTAAGAGACTCCTATCTCCATTTAACCAACAAAAGACTGCAAGTAGAGCATAGCCTTAAATGGAAAAGACAAGCAAAAATAAGAGGTTATGAGTTCAAACCCAGTAACAACACAAACACACACACACACACACGTACACACACACATACACACACATAAACTAATACATTTCTCATTGACTGTTCATTTTGTTCAGCTACTGACTAAATACCTGCAGCTGTCCTTACTGTGACACTGAGCTCTCAGGCATTAGAACTCTGTCTTCAGCTTTCTTTCATTAGCTCATGCATAAATTTCAAAACCCCTGTTCATATTTATCATACTTACAATTTATATGCTCTATTGAATATGATAAAAGACAGATCAACATATGCAAATTGTGTCTTTTCAGTAAGTACATCAGATTAGTGTATTACTCATAGGACTCAGCATTATCCATAAAAATAATCACAGGAAAAGATTACAAACATATCATTATTTTCTGATAATGAGAAACATGTCTCACTTATTTCATTGCTAAATTATTAAAACTTTACTATTTGGAATTATTTCATTTAGCCTAACATAGGACAATTCCTTTGCCCTATATCAACACTCACCTTTGAAGTTCCTTGTCATGGTTTAAAAAAAAAAAAACCTTAACTTTGGAAATATAATTGCCAGAATATATTAAGTCAAATGAATTGTATACATTAGCTTTCTTTCAATGTCCCTGTCAAAATAAAATCCATTTTTGTTTTTTAAAAGGAGAAATTTCAAGGGGCGGGGCAAGGGTGGGTGGAGATGGGAAGGGATGGGAAGGGGAAACAAAGGAGGAGGCAACAGTGCTTGATAAGAAATATACTCATTACCTTGCTCATGTATTATAACCTATCTGTACAGTATTTTCATAATAAAAAAATTCTTAAATACCTATGTAGCTCAATTAACATGAAAAAGATCTCAGAAGTCTTGCATTATGGTCACTTATCTTCACAGATTTCAGTGTTTCCCTGACCATGATTTGTAAAAATAATGTTTCCCAGTTAGTAAATGGTGTACACAAAGCAAGCTAGCATATTATGTATGTAGTTTGTCTGTAGAGTTGTGTTTATTTTTGAGACAGAATCTTATTATGTAACACAGACTGGCCTGAACACCAAACTATTGTTTCTTCTGCGTGAGTCCTGAAAGTTCAGGTGTTACCAGTGTGTGCAACTATGCTTGGTTATATTGCTTCCTTTTGACAAATACCAAAGTGGTACTTATAGTTGTGTAGATCATCGTCCTTTTGTTCTTGAGATGCTTGCAAAAGTATTTTGAGATAAAAGATGATATATTCAACTTATTTTCAAAAGATCCAGAAGATAAAAAGATGTAGAATGTTAACAATACTTAGCAAATGCATAAGAGTTTTAACCTTAGAGCTTTTTAAACTTTCAAACAGATTTGAAATTTCCCAAAAGAAAGTTGATATAAAATAAATAAACTGTATACTTCACTACTTGGTTGAAGAAAATAAATTATACCTAAGTGAGAAGATAAACACACAAAATGAACCATCACTTCAGCTATATTTGGCTGTTCAGTCTAACTATGTTGGTTAAGCACGTTCAAGTGAAAAACACTTTCATAATTCTCATACCTTGTAATCTTAAAGGCCAAGTGACATTGCCAGATTGACAATGTAATCATAGTTTGACTAACGCTCTGTAGAGCAATACAATATATTTTTTGCATGTAGAATTCTTTCATCTACTAATTTTCCTTTAGGACACCTTCTTAAATGCCGTGAAGGTTTAGCTAATTGCCAATCGCAGTTTTCAGATTTTGCATATAGCACTTCTGCTTAACAAATCTTTACTTCTCATAAGAAACCTTGTGGTGAATGGTACCAGACTAAAACATTATCTAGCCAAACAGAAATAAATAAATTTTTGAACAAAAAATTAAGAATGTAAAGAACATCCAGGAACATAGGTAGAAACAATGCAAAAAAGAGATTGAACTAGGTGCCAGTGTCTAATGCCTATAAACCTAGCCACTCAAAAACCTTAAGACCTTGAGGACTGGAAAGTCCATGAAACTGTTATCACCAATTAACCTCTAAAAGGCTGGAAGTGGAACTATGACTCAAGTAGTAGAGCTCTAGCCTTGAGCAAAAAAAAGCTCAGGGACAGTGACCAGGTCCTAAATTCAAGCCCTAGGACCAGCACAAAAGAGAGGGGTTAGAGGCAGGGAGAGAAAAAGAGGGAGACAGAAAAAAAGAGAATTGGGCTTAATTCAATTATATTTCTATCTTTTTCTTAAGGTCTGACCCCATGATATTATGAGCATTTCAGCTACTTAATTTTCCCTTGCACACAACTGAGAATATCCTGGTATACAACTAGAGGTTGGGAAGATTGTTCATTTCCTTTCAATAGGTCATCCAAACTACTAAACCGCCTTTAGAGAATGGAAACACTTTATTAAGATGGAGAAGTACCAATGAAATTTTATTGAATTGATACTTTTTCTTAATTCTCACTGAAGCTAAGAATCACTATCAATTAATGAAGACTTAAAACAGATAGTACAAACCTATACATGACTACACTACATATATTTTACTGTATTTATATACACACATACGTTGCCATTATATGGATCGAGTTGGAGTTATTTATTTCTATTTTCATTTCTTACTCTCAGCTCACAAAATGAGAGATACTTCTTTTTTTTTGGTCCAGTCGTGGGGCCTGAACTCTGGGCTTGGGCACTGTCCCTCAGCATTTCAGCTCAAGGCTAGCACTCTACCACTTGAGCCACAGTGCCACTTCTGGCTTTCTTTTTATCTGCTTATGTGGTGCTGAGGAATTGAACCCAGGGCCTCATGCATGCAAGGCAAGCACTCTATCACTGAGCCAACTTCCCAGCACAAGAGAGAGATACTTCTGTGTGTGTGTGAGTGTGTGTGTGTGTGTGTGTGTGTGTGTGTGTGTGTGTATACTAGGGCTTAAACTCAGGGCTTTGCACTCTTGCTCATCTTTTGGTCTCAAAACTGGTACTCAACTGTTTGACCCATAACCTTGGTTCCAGCTATCTGCTGACTGATTGGAGATAAGAGTCTTAAGGATTTGGCTTGCTCTGGCTGTCTCTAAATTGAGATTCTCAGATCTCAGCCTCCTGAGTAGCTAGGATTATATGCATGAGCCATCAGCACTTTGCTAATTTTGTATTTCTCAAGAAGAATAGAGTGAAAGAAATCAAAGCAAGTTAAATATCATGTATTAAAATTTAACAAAGCAAATTTCATGCTTCTTAATCATTTCATCTATATGTACAATGAAAGTCATAATAGAAATAGAAATTCTCAGAGTTTGCACTACTCTTTCAGATATTTAAGAAAATACTTCTGATCTGTTCCTCCTTAATATTATCTTATCTGTTCCTTATTAATATGTTAATATTACATTTAGGTATCTTCAACTAAAATAGTTGGTAATTCTTGTTAAATAACTCAAATATATTTAGTGAAGGTTTTGATCTATGTGCATGTATGCCAATTTCAAACATGTCACATCTTACACTAGGAGTCTTAACTGGCAAAAATAAATAAATATCAACAGGGAAAGTATAAGCGAGCAGTTTATCAGATAGAAAATGAAGGAAAAAACAAACCATTTAAATTCTTCTTGATTTTGCTCTTCAGTGACATTGATTTTTTTTTTGTCTTTGGTTTGAAGATGTACAGAAAGTGATATGAGCACCTGGAAGCAATTTGCAGATGAATTCAGTCACTTGGGGATGTATTCCTGCATCGTTTGCCCTTTTATGAAGGACAAAGAAAGACCAAAAAAAAAAAGGAATAAAATGTAAGGACACCAGAAAAGAGTTTCTGTGATACCTGACTGATGTTTAAATGGTTATATCTGCTGGAAATGCTACATTATTCCTAAATGTAAGAACCTGTAATTTTTTCTCAGTTTTTGAAAACAGGAAGGAAAAGGGATCTAAAACTGAATGCTAAAAATGAAACTAAAAATGGTGTTTATGAGAAAGATCTGAGTTGAATGATTTTTCCTTAGTGGATCACTTAAACTTTTGATGCTGCATAACTCAGAAAAGTGATCTTACTGGAGAAAGAGGCAATGCAGATGTAAGTAAGTAATATGATATCACACTGGACTAGGGCAGCCCTGTAATCCAATATGACTCGTGGCCTTAGATGAGAAAAGATAAGGATCCACAGACATACAAGGGGAGAATAGCAATGGAGACAGCCGTAAGCAAAGTAATAACAATACAAGTGAATTGAGTTGTTACTCAATAATAACTCATGATAAAATATGGGAGGCTAAGAAGTAGCAAAGAAAGTTTCTCTGCCATTTTGGTTTTTTTTTTTTTAAGAGAAGAAGCCAACACCTTGATTTTCGTAATTATAGCCTCCAGAACTATGAAGAACACATTTCTGATATCTGAAATCCAGTTTGTGGAATTTTATAATGCCAGCCCTAGGAAACAAATGCAAAATAATTCTATACTCTGTTTTATGCATTTGGGCAACATAGAATCAGAACTATGGAGTAAGATGCACACACATTTGTGTGTGTGTGTGTGTGTGTGTGTGTGTGTGTAGAACTTATATTTTAATGCTATCATCATATACAGATGTTTTCTGTAGCAATACTTCGAAGCATTATCTAATTACCCTCTTCTGTGAAACTGTCAGAGATGGAAAAGAAGTTCCTTGCTCTCTAGAATCAAGAGAGCTTTTTTTATGCCCACTCTTTGAGAACAGTCCTACCGAAGCAAGGACCTGGAAGAGGTATGCGATTCTACGTTCCAAAATGTGGGCCACAGGATCAGGTGTGAATCAAAAGGCTCTGACTCAGTGCCAGCAACTCTCAGGGAAATCTGGAATTAGTGATTGTCTTCCCAGGTACTTAGATAATCCCCATGAGGGAAATCATCCAGAGAATTACAGGAAGCCTACCACTTGTAATATCTCTGAATTAGACCTCATTCTATCAGAATCTTTCCTACTTAAGGTCGTGGAAACAGTTCAGTCTTTTCAGGGACCACATAGGTTCCTGGTTAAAAGCTCATGAACCAAAGACCAACTTGGGACCTAGCAGTAGCCCCATGACCCAGCTCCAACTGCACTCAACTATAATCCTTAAATAATTCCCTCAGCCCAAGGACTGAACATAAAAAATGTATCCAGTAGCCAGACGTTTGTTATGATGAGAGGCTTTATTCCTTAATATAAGTACAATGCTACATAGATAATCATGAAGTAGGCCAACAGAAGACTAGCAATATAGGAATATAGTCTAATATTGTCTCAAGTGCCTAAAATAGATCTAGCGTTAATTAGTGATTTCCACATCACTTGTGAAATTCTCAGAGCTATGTTGAGAAAGAGCTGTTCTGCGTATTTGATAATTTCTGATCCTTTCTGAGTAACCTTCCTTCTGAGTAACTCAGAAGGAAGCATCAAAGATCACGTAAGAGAGTTTGGTAAATGCACCTAATTATCGAAAACAATGTGGGAAGCTGACCTTCTCATTATCACTTGGGAACTTCTAAATTGCATTAGACCTGATTTCAAAAGAACAAATGTACAGAAGAGCATTTCTTCTGCAGAAGATTCTGAAAAGAAATAAAACTGCTATCATTAGTTGATCGTTCACTACTTATTGGAGGGTTATGACTGTGGCTTAGTGGTAGAGGGCTTGCCTAGCCTGCTTGAAGCCCTTGGTTCCATTCTTCAGTACCACATAAACAGAGAAAGCCAGAAGTGGCACTATGGCTCAAGTGGTAGAGTGCTAGCTTTCAGCAAAAGAAATTCAGGGACAGTGCCCAGGCTCTGAATTCAAGCATCAGGACTGGAGAAAAGAAAAAGAAAAAAAATTATTTACTGGGCACAATAATGCTAGAGACTGCTATATGATGTCACTACTCTTTAGGTATATAAGGATGGTATGGTTTTTGTAATGTTGATAAAAAGAATAAGCAAAATAAGCTACTTTCTCAGATGTACACCAAAATTTGCCACAACAAATATCAGTCCTGTGTTTCTTGACTCCTGGGAACTGTTAGCCTAGAACTTGACATTAGTAAGGAATCAGGCATTCACTATCCCATAGAGAGGCTTCAGGTGATTTCACCTCAGAGAAATGGTTATCCAATGAAGGCAGGTAAGTCTGAGATTAAGATGAAATATTATAGATCAAATGTTTGGAAAATTATACCGTACAAACCCAGCTTGACAGAATGACAATCTACATTAACACTTTTCTACTTTAATGAGAGAGAAGTATATAAGTGAAGGGGGAAGGTGGGGAGAGAATGCAGTCAAGAATTCATTGTGTATAACACAAAATTAAGAAAAGTAAGAGAACAGGTGAGATGAAGTGGGTGAGAATATTGTAGAGGGTGACACTGATCAAGATGCGCTGTATTTAACTGCTTTGTTGTATGGCACCTCTTTTGTACAACTATGTTTTTGGTTTTTTGCTTTTTAATTTTTGGCAATCGTGAGGCCTGAACTCTGGGCCTGAGTGCTGTCCCTCAGCTCTTCAGCTCAAGGTTAGTGCTCTACCACTTGAGCCACAGGGCCACTTCTGGCTTTTTCTGCGCATGTGGTGTTGAAGAATCGAACCCAGGGCCTCATACACGCAAGGCAAGCATTCTATCACTGAGCCACCTTCCAAGCCCCTATGATGCCTTTTTTCATTTAAGAATTATCTGCTTTAGAGCTATAGGCACAGGTCAAGTGGAAGAGTTATTACTTAACAAGTGCCAGACTCTGGATTCAAAGCTTAGTACTAGAATAACAACAAAAACTATTAATATCATCATCTTGTATATTATAATGATAACTATTATCATTTCTTCTATCCTGTACAAAAATACATGTGGAAAAAGTGCTGTCAGTATTGATGGCTCAGATCTAAAAGCCTGCTACTCAGAATCTGAGATTGGAATTATTATGGGTATAGACCAACCCAGAGGAAAAAAAGTAATAAGATCTTCATATCAACAAATAAGCTGTGCATCATGATTCAATCTTGTCAGCCTAGATATACCAGATGTAAGTAGGAAGATCACAGCCTATTTTGGGCAAAGAATGCAAGACCTCATCTGGAAAAAAAAAAGAGCTGTGGGCTCAAGTAATAAAGCACATGCCTAAATGTATGAGACTCCAAATTTAAGCCCTAGTACTACCAAAACAGATACGTAATGAAGATAGATAGATGATTGATACATAGATGATATATATATAGATTATAAGATATATAGATAATAAGTAATAGGTCGATGTATACATAAATAGTAGATACGTGATAGTTTAATAAAAACAGGTTGAGCACTTATCATATTGTTTTCTAGTTTCTAGATAAATTCCAGTGAAAACATTTCCAACTCTAAGGGCATGGGGAATGGAGAATTGACCAGACAGGTTGAGGCGCTATCAATACAAATACAGGCCAGATGGGAGAGAGGCCACAACTGCTCTGCTAGAGATAAAGCCACATTCTACCCAGAGATATAGCTCAGGAGAATCATGATTGCTTAAGTTAGGTTCTGAGTTCCCTTTTCCTGGGATATTCTTTATACTCACACTGAACTTCAGCTCTGACCTTTGTGTGTGGTTTGTTCCACCTCTGTGAAACCAGGACTAATTCTATTTAAGAAGAAGAGAAATTTTAAAAAGCACAGAAATGTTTTCTTAAATGGGAAATGGAATGTGAAAGGTAATTGTTTTGAAATCACAGAAGATCAGATTGCTGACCCTCTAATTTTATTGGGCAGAGGAACAGCAGATATTACTGACAGCCTTTGTTATTCTGGGGCTCAGAAATCAAGTGCAAATGGGATCTATGTGTATGGACTAATTTGTCCAGAGTTCATTATACTGGAGGCTTGCAAAAAAAAAAAAAACTTGGTGACTAATTACTTTGCAATGTCTATTTCCTCAATATTAAAGGTGATATCATCTGCCTACACCTCATCAAATCAGATCAATATCACATCAATGAACTGATAGAAGCAAGATTGAATTTAACGCATAGTCAAGTCTGAACAAGCTTCTACATGCCTATACTTTAAAATATGTTTAGAACATGTATCATTGAGATGTTTACTTAGTCCACTCATAGAAGCAGAAGAATACACACTTCCTGATTCCTAAATATGACAGTGTGTGCATTTTCTGTTCTTTTATATTTCATCTCATTTGATTTCATTTGCTGTACTATGATTTGAATCCAGGACTTTGTACTTGGCAGGCTAGAACTTTAGCACTTGAATCATGCTTCACGTTTATTTTGCTTAAGTTTGATTTTTTTAGATAACATCGAATTGTGTTTGCCTTTGTTGGCTTTGGACCACAATCTTCTTACTTATCTATGCCTCCTACAAGTCTGGCCTTTCAGATGTGTGCCAAAATACCTTTCTTATGTGCTGAGATGTGGTCATGTTAACTTTTTGCCCAGATATGCAGTTCTGCGGGTCGCTAGCTTCTGACTCATGTGTATTCTCTGCACTCTGTGGAACCATGGTAAGGCTGGGATCAAAGTTAATTGAGGTAGTCAAATCCGATCATGCTCAATTTAATTTTACAATGTAATCCATTCGAGCACATAACATGTTTGATATCTTTTTTTTGTTCCTCTATTTCAAGACAATGTCTAATGATACGAAGGCATAAACTATATATGTTTAACCAGATGAAGAGAGACCTAAAATTGAATTAGGTGTGCCTCGGGGTTGTACAGAAGGATGACATGTGATTGACCTATCCATTGGGACATTTTGGTGTCAGACACTGATACAACCTGTGATTTTTGTTCCTACCAGGATGATTGGGGTTGGTCTCTGGGTTCCTATCTCTGGCTCCACCCATCCAGTGGCTCAAGCCCACTGAACCCTCTCAGCCTATCACCCACCTGCAATCCTAGACTCCTGCCCAAGTCCAGAGGGTTAGTTCTATAACCACAGGAGAGTTGACGAAATGAGTAGCAAGGGATAAATAACTGAACAACCAACACATGATATTAGTATTTTTTAATGAAAGATATAATAGAAAGAACATATTTTCTTAGAATGGGATCAAGAGGTTTGATATGAACCCAGTTTGCCTGAATTATATAAAGACAGCAAGAGTCCTTGAAAGGGAGAGTTAGAAATCTGAGATTCAAAAAAGTGTATGATGGGAGGAATAAGGAAGAACTATTTATGTAAAACATATTATTCATTTACTGTATACACAGCAAAGTTAAATCAGACCTAGTGACTCCCTGCAGTTTCATGTCATATTAAAATAAACCACACATATAGCAAATCATGTACTGTTGTATGAAAGCCCCATTCTGATGGGAAAGATGATGTCATGTCTGCAGAGATTTCCTTAGAATATTTGCATGTTTCTGTACCTTTATAGTATTAGTTCATAAATTTCAATTCAAAAAACTATACAAAGCAGAATTGTATGCCAGTAGCTCATGCCTATCATACTAGCTAGTCAGAAAGATGATATTTGATGATTATTTGAAGCCAGTCCTTGCTTAAATCTCTCCTCACCAGTGATGTACCCCAAAATGGAGATGTGGCTCAAGTGGTAGAACACCAGCTTTGAACAGGCATGCAAATTCCTGCATTCAAATCCTAGTACCCACATATATATATGTATATATATGTATATATATGTATATATATATGTGTATATATGTATATATATATGTATATATGTATATATGTATATATATATGTATATATATATATGTATATATATACATATATCTCAGTATCAACATTTATTCATTGATTGGTATACTCATTCAATGTTTATTCAATTGTATTTATATTAAAACTATCTTGTTATTATCTGCAGAAAAAGAACATTTAAAACTGACACTGTCTAAATCCTTCCCCATTGAAATTTCATCTCATGTCTTCAAGACTTCATATGTGTCTTAAGGTGGTAATTTTATGTTCAAACTAATGCTAAGCTAACATGTTATGATTGTCTAAAGAGAAAATATTTGTATGGCAAAAGAGAGGTTTGGAAAGTGAAAGCTGTTATGGGATTGCAGTGACTAGGGTGGTAAATAAACTATAAATCATATTTAGATAACAATTTTTACCATTTAGCTACACAGAAAATCTCTGTTTCCAATTATGGTTAAGGAGACTCAAACATCTTACTCTTCATTGATTATCTTCACTAAACATCAGCTTTTTACCAATGTTAAAATCCGTGGTCACTTAAACAATCTATACACAGTCTATATCCTCTCCATTTAACTAAACATAATCAGTGTTTTTCATCTTGAGGATTTCTAGGCATTGTTAGTCAATGTGAACATTTTCTCAATTAAATTGTGGAACTTAGGGTAGCAGTTGCATTTGATACTTTGTGGACCAGTCTAGACTTACATAAGAACAGGACTTGATGCAAGGACTTGGTAGAAGTAATTAGTTAGAAAAGATTTTTCAGAAATCAGATCTGGAAGCACAAGCCAAGAAGGAGCAAATGTTTTTATGAGCGTGTTTTATGGAAGGCAGTAGTGTAGGCAAAGCATCTTGATTGTGCCATTACTCAGAGAAGCCTCGGTTGTTCTAAGATCTTCCTGAATAACAACAAACAGCTGGGAAAATTATCCAAGGGGATCTGACATGTATCATTAAAATTCTCAACTAGCTGTCAAAATACAGCCATTTGCTTCACACTCTTGTCGCCAAACGGACAGAGGTAAAGCTGTGCACTGGAACAGAAAATGGACTCGTAGTAAACTAGAAGCATCATCGTCTTGCAAAACATCTTCCAGCCTGTGGTCTTTCCCACCTAAAACTCAGAATTTGCACAACTTCAATACTAATTTGAAAGCTTATCAACGTTCCGAATAAAAAGAGCTTTTCACTATGCATGCAAATATGTCCTCATGATTGAAAGTTAGATGCAACATCTTGGGCAGTACCTGCACATACCTCATGAAGAAGAGGTAGCACAGGAGAGACCCAGAGACAATGTCTCATATATATTACACATATATTATCTTACATATAATAACTATACATATATCTACTTAGTGTTTTACTGAAGGATGAAATTTATGAAGATTAAAATAGCATAAAATGTGCATGTGTTTACAATAGATACAAATCTGAAACAAACATTAAGAAATATTTCTACTTGACCTGAAGGATGTACTTCTATCTCAAGATACTCTCCTCAGCCTGTGTCATTCCCATGGACTTCTTGACAACCCTAACCCAAATACAGATAATTCTTTATGTCCAATCCAAAATATAATTTAAAAGCTTCAATAATTAAAATCATTTCAGCTGTTATAAATGGATGCATTCCCTACTCATTATCCCTTCCAAGTTCCACATTAGCTTCCACTCAGACTTGTCTGTTTCAGATACAGCTAAAGCAAAAAGCTGGACAATCAAGTGCCGAAAGAATGAGCAAGTTAATTCATGATTCATCTGCCTTTTTAATGCGGACTCTCCATTGGAAGCCTCTGATACTGACAGTTTGAAAAGATAAATAGGACAACTGTGGTCATTACACAGAGATAGACTCTAGCACATCAGAATAGCCTTGTCTCTGCTTAATTTACATAATTTCTAAATGTGCTAAGAATGGAAAGTATTGTTCACTGATGGCAGTTTTTACTATGGAACAATCAGCAACACAAAACAAATTTGGGCTTAACCCTAGCTGAGAAAGTGATTGCTGTAATTTTTTTTTCATATCTGTCTTGTTGGAAAGTTTTCTTTTCAATGCAGCTGTTTCCATCAACTACCAGAGATACATTTAAAAGTGGTCCAAGCAAGAAACAGCACTAGCAAAGAAACAAATAGTTTGGGAAGTACAATGTAGATAAAAAGGCAAAGCAATAGAAGAGAGATGCTTCCATTTAAAAGCAGGAATGAGAGGAGAACAAAGAGAAAAGAAGAAGCTGCTCATGGTGCCTCTCACAGGTCATTTCAGCTATCCAGAGGCAAAGATTGGGAGGCTTGGGGCTTGAGGAACAGCCCTGGCAAACATTTCATGGGGCCTCATTTCAATAAATAAGCTGGGAGTGTGGGTGCTGTGCACCTGTCACACCAGCTACAGAGACATTGGTAGGAGGATAGTAGTTCAAGCCACAATGAGTAAAGGCACAAGACATTAGAAAATAATGGACAGTGGTGTAACTTAAGTTATAGAGTGCTGGCCTAACAAGTGTAAGGTCCTGAGTTCAAATTCCAGTGTTGAACAAATAAACAAGAAGAACAAGACTGAAGACAAGGAGAGGAAAAGAGATGAATGTTAGTAAGGGAAGAAAGAAGAAGAAGAAAACAGGAACAGAAATGCAAGAAAAAAAGATTGAGATGAATGTATGGAAAGAAGGTAGGACAGAATGATAGAAAGACTGGTAGACTAGAAGCCACAAGGGAGGCAAAGAAATAAGACCCATGCTGACATTCAAATCCTACCTGGAGACAGGTAGGAGCTGGCAAAGGTGTGAATGCATTATGACACCCTTTTCTTAATATTATGAGTAAAACCCATACTGTCCTGTGATATCTCAGTATGTCACTAAGAGAAAAGACGATGGCAATTGAACACATCCCTTATATCTCTGCAAAGTTTTTCCTGCCCTGATACATTGAGAAATTGATTGCTTTTTAGCTTCTACAGCTTCCTTTTCAGCTTTTAAAAAGCCAGAGTGGAGTAATAAACTGAAATTCATACTATGTAATGTTTCCCTGTGAAAGGCTACATAGATAAGACTTACGGATAGCTTCAGAACATACTTGACAAAAATTACATTTTAAAAAGCATATTGAAATAAAATGCCCCAGGAATAAGATAGTTCACTTCAGACTCATTCAGTAAAATAAACATTAAATAAAATATCAGGGTTTCTTTTTAGGCTTGTTTTCTTTTTTTGGTTTTTTGTTTTGTTTTTGTTTTTTTGGTCTGTGGGAATTTACAAAATGGGTTTGCACCCCTAAATATTCCATCAATGAAATGGAGTTAATAGCACTGATTTCAGAGATATTGGGAAGACTTGATGACACAATGTAAACAAGCACCCAGCCCAAGCTCCAGCCTCCAAGAGTTCCTTGAAGGTGTGTGTGTATGCACATGACTGTTATCTACATAGATCTTTTAAATTCACAACTTATTTATTTTAAAAAATGCTGTTTTTTTGGGGGGGTGTTACTTCTGGTTTACTTCTGTTTTCAGTTCATTTGTTTGTCTTCACAGTCTCATGTTAATTTTGCCCAGGTTGGCCTTAGACTTCGATCCTACCATCTCCACCTTCTGAAGAGCTTGAATTTCCTGTCCTGTGCCACCATGCTCAGCTGCAAGAACTACCTACTGCAAATCATGTGTTCCTTCTCTGACTTCACCTGCATAATAAAACATTTTTTTCCCTTCAGAGAAAGAAACAACATAGGACTTAAAACATCTTAGCTATTTCCTTGCTCACATATATTATTTCTTCCTTTCACTTGGGAAATGGTCACATTTACATTACATGAAAGATGATGTTTAATTAACTCTATATTTACTATGCATATAAATGTATACATTTTAACTCTATATGTAACCCATAAATAACATGTTTTTCATATCAGGATCTCTCTACATTATAGTTACTTTAACTTCCCACAATACCCAAAAGCCAATATTTCCTTTTATCTTTTATTTTTATCTTTAATTAGTTGAATGCAGGAGTTGCCATTTGACAAAGCAGTGGATGAATACGATGAATTGTGGTCACTGTAAAACTTTATTTTATGCAGAAAAATGATGAATGAATTTCCCAAATATTCCTTTTACTAATTCTATATGAAATTCAAAATTGGAAAATATATTGATTTTTATCTGAATTTGTGAAAAGCCTTAAATTAAGTCCAAGCAAATTTTACATGTGGTATGGTTCCAAGTTATTACTCTAGGGTAATCTATTCTGGCTGCTTTATAATAATACCCCAAATCAAAGAGGAAACTACAGTCTGAGGGATTTGAGTCAGATGAAAATTCAAGATGCTCTTGGAGAGCATGAAAGAATTGCACACAAAGAAACAAATTTCTGGAAAAACTGAGAGACAGGGGTAATCTGGAACCCCCTGTCTGGTCTGGTATAGTGACATGTATTAGAAAATCAAAACCAAAAACAGAAGGTATGACAATCAAAGGCCAGTGGCAGTGGCTCATACCTGTAATCTTAGCTACTCCAGAGGCTGAGATCTGAGAATTGTGGTTTGAAGCCAACTAGAACAAGGAAATCTGTAAGACTCTTATCTATAATTAATCATGAAAAAAGCCAGAATTGTGTATGGCTCAAGTGGTAGAGTACCCACATAACAGATACTGCCTAAATCCTGAGGTCAAGCCCCAGTAATAGTACAGAAAAAGAAAATGAAAAATACCAACAAAAAAGAGAAAACAAAATCCAATTCCATCAAAATAAGGATATACATCTTCTGATACATTTTATAAATTACAAACATACGATTCAAATATTAAATGTTATGTTAAAATGTTATTATCATATTCAAATTACATTTAAGATATATAATTAAGATATATTCATACTAATTACATTATTTCTAACTAAATATTAAATTCTTATTGTAGATATTTTTGTCTTCTTAATATTGGCAAAAAGAGAAAATATCATCATAATATCAAATTTGTGGTGGCAAGCTTATACTTTATAGTTAATAACTATTTTCCTATAAAATGTTTTGAAGTGAAATGTTATCTTAGTACATCTTTTAGTATTCAATTATTTAATCTTTTGCTTCTGCATTCATAACATGGTCTTTTCCTAATTGCTTTGATGCATTTACTTACCTTTATTTCCAAGTTAAATGGTGCCATATTAAAAATATTGTAGCCAGAGGCTGGCAGCTCATGCTTGTAATCCTAGCTACTCAGGAGGCTGAGATCTGCGGATCGTGCTTCAAAGCCAACCTGGGCAGGAAAGTTCATGAGACTCTTATTTCCAATCAGTTATTACCAGAAAACCGGAAGTGGTGCCTGTGGCTCAAGTGGTAGAGGGCTTGCCTTGAGCTAAAGAGCGCAGGGATAGTGCCCAGGCCCAGAGTTCAAGCCCTACAACAAACAGGAAAAATTACATATATATAAATAGATATAGATATAGATATCCATAGATACCTATAGATATAGTAAAAGAATTCTGGGATCTGAATTTTCATATCCACTAAATATAACCTTGGAAAGGTTCTACATCCACTGTGTACAGTGTTAGCCTTACAGAAACTCTGACAACTTAATATGGTTATGAGTACAATTGACACTTTCAAGACACTTCCTATAGTAGACATACACCTCAGCATTAGAACAAGTATATACCTTTGCCATCTTTTATCTCTTCTATCTTTTGAAATTTAACCAGAGCATCAACATATTTTTCAATCTGACAATCATAGATTAAGAAATAATCAGGGGCTGGGGAGGTGGTTCAGTGGTAGAGTGTTTGCCTTGCATGCCTGAGGCCCTGGGTTCGATTCCTCAGCACTACATAAGCAAAAAGAAAAAAGCCAGAAGTGGCACTGTGACTCAAGTGGTAGAGTGCTAGCCTTGAGCTGAAGAGCTGAGAGACAGTACCCAGGCCCAGAGTTTAGGTCCCACGACTGAACCTCCCCCCACCCACCCAAAAAAAGAAATAATCAAACTCAAAATTTTCCAACATTTTTTCCTTGCAAGTCTGAGATCTCTCAGAAGTACAAATACTTCTTTCTTTGTACATTATCAGTTGTGCTTTGTATTGTTAGCATCCTAAAATTATTTTCATAAGAAATTACGTATGTTTGATTTTTAAATTCTAACTCTACATATATGTGTGTGTTTATTCTTTTTACTTATCTTTATGCAGTTGCACAAAGGAGTTACCATTCAACATATCAGTTTATAAATGCAATGTTTCTTGATCTACCTTATCCTTTTTGTTTAAGAAAAATGCCAGCTTTAGATTGTTTCAGATAGTGGCAATGACTTACATCATTGTACTGAGGACACATAACTTTCTTTCTTTTTCTTTTTTATTGTGAAAATACTGTACAGAGGGGTTACAATTACATGGGCAAGATAGTGAGTGCATTTCTTATCAAGCATTGTAGCTTCCTCCTTTGTTTACCCTTCCCATTCCTTCCCAGCTTCCCCCCACCACACCCAATCCTCCCCCCCCCAAGTTGTAAAGTTCGTTTTTGACATGACACCTTGTACTTCTCATTGTTGCAACGGGTCCACCTGTATCCTTATTTAAACGACTTGTTTTTCCCCTTCCCCTCCACAAATTATACTGACATCAAATACAGTGAAAGCAGGGGTTATACTGTGGTGGAGGGACATACAAAGCAACAAAGAAATAATCTTATAAATGCGTTAGAAACAAATGCATGAAAGAAAAAAAACATTTAAATACATATCTTAGGGTTCATTCTCCTAACTTCACCTTATCTGACCTTTTCTGCTTGACTCATACATATACTAGATATTGCAAATAAGGGAAACCATGGGACCTATGGTTTGGGCTTGGTTTGCTTCACTTAATATAATTTTTTCCAAGGTTTTCCATTTCCTAACAAATGGGACAATGCCATTCTTTCTGATGGAGGCATAGAATTCCATTGTGTATATATACCACATTTTCTTGATCCATTCATCTACTGAGGGGCATCTGGGTTGGTTCCATATCTTAGCTATGGTAAATAATGCTGCAATAAACATAGTTGTACTGGTAGCTTTAGTGTGGTCTTGTTTTAAACATTTGGGTAAATGCCCAAAAGTGGGATTGCTGGGTCATAGGGGAGCTCTATGTGGAGTCTTTTGAGGAACCTCCATACTACTTTCCAAAGTGGTTGAACAAGTTTACACTCCTACCAACAATGAAGTAAGGTTCCCTTCTGTCCACATCCCCTCCAGCATCTGTTGTTATTAGAGGTCTTGATTTTTGCCGTTCTAACTGGGGTGAGGTGGTATCTCAATGTTGTTTTGATTTAAATTTCTTTTATGGCTAGGGATGTTGAGCATTTCTTCATGTGTCTATTGACGAAAGAGTTTGAGCATTTCTTCATGTGTCTATTGACGATCGTTCTTTCTTCTTCAGAGAAATTTCTCTTTAAGTCTTTAGCCCACTTACTTATTGGGCAGTTGTTTCTTTGAGGATTTGTTGTTGGGTGATTTAATTTTTTGAGTTCCAAGTATATTTTAGATATGAAAACCTTGTCCGTTGTATGGCTAGTGAAGATCTTTTCCCAATCCTTAAGCTTTCTATTGATCTTGCTAGCTATGTCCTTTGCCATTCAGAAGCTCTGCAACTTCGTGCAATCCCATTTGTCCAACCTTTGTTTGATTTGTTGTGTTTTTGGATCTCTATTAAGAAAATTTTGGCCTGCACCAAGGAGACCTAGGGTTTCTCCTATTCCATCCTGTAATGTTTTCAGAGTGTCTGCTTTGACTCCAAGGTCTTTGATCCATTGGAGTTGATTCTGGTGCAGGGTGATATATAAGGATCTAGCTTTAGTTTTCTACATGTAGTTAACCAATTTTGCCAGCACCATTTACTGAAGAGGCTGTCTGTCTTCCATTCTATTTGTTTAGCTCCCTTATCAAAGATTAGATGGCTATAGTCTGTAGGTTCATTTCTGGGTTTTCAATTCTATTCCATTGGGAGGACACATAATTTTCTTAGTTTCCACAATATACGTGGTTCACTTGTCTTTCACAAGTAAGGTTTAATTTAAACAGTTCAAATTCTCATCCTACATATGATGGGGAATCTAATTGGTTTGAATATTTCCTGTGATTTTGGTGATACTCAAATATGTTCTTTTCCACTCTCTGTTGAATTAGTGACATTTATTCTGCATTTGTTTCCTACATGTATTGATCCATTTCTGTGGCCACCCATCTCAAGATATTGTTGAAAATCCCTTTCCCTCAAATTTCCAAATACATTCCAAAGTGTATTTTGACAGCAAATTTTTGCTTAGTAGTGGAGTTGGCAAGGGTTACTCAGTTTTGTGACGTAAAATTGAATTGTAACAATCATTATAATGTCTTCGTGTGTTGCCTATAATGTTAATAGCAACTATTTTTAAGTGTTTGTGCCAGTATTAGGACTTGGACTCAGCGCTTTGAACTGTCACTCAGCTCATAGTTAGCACTTTACTCTTTAAGACATTTTCTTTTCTTTTAGTATTTAGAGATAATAGTCTCTCATATTTTTCTGCCTGGTGTGCCTTTGAACCATGAACATCAAATTTCAACTTCCCAAGTGGCTATGATTATAGGTGTGAGCACCAGTGCTTGACGTTAGCAGACTATTTTATTCCCACATTTGACTAGAAAAATTAAAATGTTGAAATAACTTGTCCAAGTTATCAACTCCAGGATTCAAATTCTTAGAAGTTCTCTTATCTATATTTGCAGTCTGAGATTAAGGTCCTTACTTAAAATGTTGCCATGTGAGATAGAGCAGCATGATACCTTCTCAAAGTAGTTCCTTCTCAGCAACAAAAAAAGAAGATAAACAATTTGTGCTCCATTAAGTAAAGGAAGTTTGGAACATATGTGAAATATCCTGGTCTAAAAACTACAGTCTACAGGCAACCAAGTCCCTGTGTTTAAGAATCTGTCAGACATTGCAATAATAGAACAAGAAGGCAGGACATGTAATAAGGAAGTAATCAGTCCAATTCAAGATACAGGAGATTCTGCAGAATAATAACAATTGTATTTCCTTTACAAACCTTTTAAAAGTTAGGAAGACAATCTAGAGTATAGCTTGGAGTAGGCTCTTTCTCTGCTCTCATAGTGAAAGAAAATTACTGGAGAAAGGAGCACATTTAGAGGACAGAATGAAAGAGATGAGATACACAAAGTATCAGATACAATGCTTTACCTTTTCTGGATACCAACTGGATCCAAGCATTTGTATAAGAAAGCATATATCAATTAGGAAAAACTAATTATGGACTTTATATTATATGATATTTAAGAATTAAGGTAGAATGGGTACAATACCTGTTGTCACTGTGATTCCAGTGTCCTGCATCTTGTATATATCTTCTAATTTCAGGAGGGGAAGAGAAATAACAAAATGCTGAAATAAGGATTCAGGATGACCCATTGTAATAATGAGATGCACAAGATAGTATGTTGAAAATGAACTTTACAACTTGAGGCGCAGCCTGGGAAGGGGGTGGGGGGGAGGGGAACAAAGGAGGGTGTAACAATGCTCGATAAGAAATGGACTCGTTACCTTGCTCATGTAACTGTAACTCGTCTTACAGTATCTTTACAATAAAAAATATACATTAAGAAAAAACAGAAGGTAGAAACCATCCAGCAATAATGTTCTGTTTATAAAATCATGAACCAAGTCTTTATCAAATAATAAAATGTATAAAAAAGAAAATTATATGTTATAAGACATTTAATATTCAAAATTAAAATAATAAAATATTAGAAAGAACTTGAAACACATTGGCAAAATGCTCAGTTTTATTGAAGCTGAACAAAGTATATAATGTTTGATTTTACAGTTATTTCCACTTTGCATATTTTTGAGTTTCATTTATAGAATGGCTTTTATGACCCTAGAGATCTCTCACAAAACTGCTAATAATACAAATTTAGCAAAACCTAGGGTGAAAATTGTTATTGTGCCAATATTTTATATGAGCTGGATGACTCAAAATTGTATTAAACCAAGCCATATAATTTTATATTTCAGCAGTCCTTTAGGATTAATCATAAAATTTATGCTAACTGCTAAATTTGTGCTCATTGATGAATTTTGAAAATTTGAATAGATTTAACCTTACATTGACATATGGGTACTTCAGTTACAAATAACATCAAATTGCAATTCTAAGCATTGTAGATATTGATGCAAATATTGATGCAGCTAAAAATTGATACCTATATGCAGATCTCTCTAGAATTCCTTTTCCAAATCAGTATTTTAACTCATTTTAAAGTTCTTCAACAAAAATCTATTGTTAAATGATGTTTATTATCCAAATGTCTAGTTTCACTTTAAGGAAGATATATATATATATGCACATAAATACATATATGAAATATAGCATATGTACATGCAGATATCTATACATATAGAAAATACATATTTTTCTACTCAACACAAATATTTAAATTAATGAATTGGGAGTAACCTCTTTGTTATTTCAATGAAGGTATTAATATAGATTAATATAATTTTATTTGCTCTTAAAAGTAATTAGAAGTTTTCATCTATCAGTTTTCTTATTACATCATACCAAATATTTGTTAAATAACTAACAGAAATAAAAGTAAGAAAACTAAGAATATAAAATTTGTGATGAAATATGTACTGTCCTATTTATAGTTTCACACTATATTGCATCAATAAGAAGATGAAAATTTTGTTTTGAAATAATTTACATAAGTAAAAACACATAAATCCATTCATTTCTAGTTTTAATTTAATTTTAGTTGAAATTACATTGTAATTTGTTAATGTTTGTCAAAACAATTCAAGATAGGAACAATAAATGTGTAATTTTTTAAAATTTGTTTGTGACAGATTTCACTGTGTAGTCCAGGCTGGTCTCAAACTTGCAAACCTGCTGCATTTGTCTCTTAAATGTTGGGATTACAAATATATTTCCACCACATTCTATGTGATAAAACTATTTTGATAATTATGTTCTATTCTTACTTGAAAACATCCTTTAATTAAATCAATTGACATTTTTGTCTAATGTATATAAAAATAAGGAGTCATCATTATATACAAACAAAATGTAATATAGGCAAAGTAGTGACAGAGAATCTATTTTTAATAAATAACATGATCAAGAATCAATCAATCATAATTAAGAATGGGCAAAGGAAAATACATTGAAGAATTCATTGCATAAGCCACAAAACTAAGAAAAGTAAGGGATGAGGTAGGTAGAAATGGGATGAGAATGTTGAAGGGTAGCATTAAGATGCATTGTATTCATGAACAGCTTTGTTATATGGCACCTAATTATGGGTAATTAAAAAATAGAGAATATATGGAATACAGGTGAAAGAGTGCAGAGAGAATTATAAAGTCTGTATGGTATAGAAAACAATATATTGTAATCCTAATCTTTTTCTTTCTTCAGTAGTGGGGCTTGAACTCTGGGCCTGGGTGCTGTCCCTCAGTTTTCAGCTTAGGGCAAGTGTTCTACCACCTGAACCACATCGCCACTTTCAGTTTTCTGGTGGTTTATTGGAGATAAGACTCTCACAAACTTTCTTGCCCAGGCTGGCTTTGAACCACAATCCTCAGATCTCACCTTCCTGAGTAGCTAGGATTACAGGCGTGAGCCACAGGCTCTGGTTGTATTTTTCTTTATTATCTTTAAGTAATTGTACAAAAGAGTTGCTATTTAGCAAAGCACTTTATAAATATAATATATCTTGGTCAATGTCACCCCTTTCAACATTCTCACAGCATCCCTCCCCTACCCACCTCTCCCCTCACTCTTCTTAATTCTGTAAATAAAAAAAAAAATGGTGGAGCCGGGCACAGGTGACTCACGCCCGTAATCCTAGCTACTCAGGAGGCTGAGATCTGAGGATCGTGGTTCAAAGCCAATCCTGGCACAAAAGTCCCTGAGACTCTTATCTCCAATAAATCACTAGAAAACCGGAAGTGACGCTGTGGTTCAAGGGGTAGAGTGTTTGCCTTGAGCTGAAGATGGCAGGGACAATGCCCCCAAAAATGGAGGAGAAAGAATATTAGTAACTTTATAACTTTGTATTAGAGAAATCTGGAAAACACAGGTGCTCAAGGTCACACTTAGCCACTAAT
This sequence comes from Dipodomys ordii, assembly GCF_000151885.1. Lineage (NCBI taxonomy): Eukaryota > Metazoa > Chordata > Mammalia > Rodentia > Heteromyidae > Dipodomys > Dipodomys ordii. Next base: position 16,016,371 of record NW_012267262.1, read on the forward strand.
GATGTAATAGTTATGTGTCTTTGATATAGTATTGTGAAATGTCACTTTGGTCTCTTTGGTCTTCTCATTAACTCTTAAAACCAGTGTTATCATGAGAAATACATCAGAGAAATTCTAGCTGTGTAGTGTCTTGCAAAACCGCACTCCTCAAAATTACCCTCATCATAAAAAAACAAAGAGGGTCTGAGAGATACCAATGCAGCTTAGAGGAACTTAAGGAGACTCGACAGCCAATGTGGTTCCGAGGACCGGATCATGGAAGAGAAAAAGGATTTCAGGGAAGGTTCAGTTATATACACACCGGCTCATTAATTGTAACACATATACTAAAGTAAAACATGAAAATCTGGGGAACTTCGGTGGGGAATTTGTGGGAACCTTCTGTACTAGTCCTCAATTCCTCAATAAATCTAAAATGTTCAAAAGAATAAAGTCAATTATAAACCAAAGAAAAAATATAATATAAACTTAGGCTGGTGGTATTACTAGAATATCTCCTTGAAGAAATAAATACTAAAATTTCAGTGATATTCCAACCTCTCAAAATGCATCATCTCACATTTACAAACAAGGATCCATTACCCAGAGTTAGAGTGATTAAATGGAATAAAGTATGCTGGTTTTCTCTTGCCCATGTAATTGTAACCCCTCTGTATGGCATTTTCACAATAAAAAAAAGAAAAAAAAGTATGTTGGTTTTCCTTTAATAGATGAATTTAAAAGCTCATGGTTTACTGTATGAGTACTATTTCTTATCACCCATGTGTTTTGTGTTGAAGATACAGAGATTATGGAAATAGTCTTAACACCTAGTGGCTATACTGAACACGAAGTGTTATATTCATGTAAAATATTTTTAGATTCACTTTCCCAAAATTTCCTTTACTTGTTCACACGTTTACACATGTTTTAACAAACTTGACAAATAGCCTATCTTTGTATTTTCCCACTAAGTTATCAGGCAGAGTAAATTAATACCTCTCAGCTTGTATGTGGTTGTTATGGATATGAGAATAATAGACTAATAGCCATTTATTGGCATAGGGTCTCATTATGTATCTCAGGCTGGTTTTGAAATCTCTGTCTTCCTGCCTCTACCTCCTTAGTGCTGGGGTCATAGGCATGTGTCCTCACAGCTGAGAGAATATTTCAATTATGTGAGTGGTCCTCCTCAGGGAGGTCACGGGCCTTGTGGTGGTTGTAAAAGTTAATGGAGTAAAAAGATGACAAAGAAATCCATTGTTAATGCATGCTTGCCAAGTCAAAATGGTGTATCATCAAGAGTGAAGCCTTGGAAATCATGACTTCTCAGGGCCAAACTATGTTAAAATCAACATTTACATTTGAGCTTATTTCCTTCTTATCCCAAGATCAGTCCCTTCCTACGGCCCATTGCTGAGGCATCTGTGTCATAGGGGATATGAGGTTGAGGGAAGATTGACTGGACTCTAGCAGCATCAATATTCATTATATTTTATTTTTACTGAAGTGATATACTCACAAGTTACTTTTCCCTTTGAAATTAACTTGTTGCTAAGAACATACATAGATTGATATATTTATATATATATATATATATATATGTAAAACTAAAAGATAGATTAGAATATTTCAAGATTTTTGTAGAGATTTGAGGGGAAAAATTGGGTTTTAAAATTCTGACTTGGTGTAGTTTGTTTCAAAATTGGAGAACTGTTCAATGTTTCCTTGTGATTGAAATATGTATTTATCTATCTATATTTTTGCATATCTAATTGTCACCTATCAATCTGTTTACATATTGACACAGTGTCTTCCTGTATACCCCAGGTTGGCTTTGAACTCTTCTTCCTTCCATCTCCTTGAGAGTGCTGGAGTAATAGACATGTGACTAGAAGAAATTCTTCTTATTAGTGAGAATTCTGCTGGATACATAATGACCCTATTTGAAGGAAGTGACTTTTTATGGCTTTATTTACATGTCTATGTCTTGACAAATAGTTTAATAACCAATGGCAGCATTGTGTTTTCTCATATATATATATATATATATATATATGTATATATTTATCTCATTCAACAAAAATGTCACAATAATATAAACAAGTTCTGTTAGAATTTTGGAAACAGGATTTCATTCCTATACTGATGTTGAACAACATAAAAAAGCACCCTAAATTCCTATTTTTTCCTATTATTTATTGTAGGGTACTGAAAGACTTAAGAGCCCATGTTAAGAGAAGGTCTTCAATTGTCTATCATCTCATGAGAAGCAAGAAAGGGGCTGTGTGTTGATGGTTTTCTCACATTATGAGGCCTTTTTTTTTTAAATGCTGTGCTATGACAGATTTCTAAGCTTAGAGTAATCACCCATTTGTTGCTTGCAGTTTCTGCAAGAAATAGAAATCTAGGCAGGCTCAGAAAGAACTGCTGTTCAGGGTATCAACAGATCCACACATCACAGGATTAGTGGGCTCTTCCTTTCTAGAGTCTCTGGGAAATAATATGCTGCCTACTTGTTTCTATGGGTAGAATTCAGCTCCTTGAATCTCTTACACTAAAATCTCCATTTTCTTTGTCAGCATTTGTTGGGAAAGAGTGGGATTTTTCTTAGAGGTCAATTGTTTGTCTTACAACAGTTTCCTGTTTATCTTCAAAGTTAAGGGCGGTACAACACAGTCTTTTCATACATCATATCTGCCAAGTTTTCCCTTCTGTCTTTGCCTTTATGATGTGAATTAAGACCACTTGGATGCTTTCCCTACTGTCATATAAGTAATTGATATTCAAAGAGTTCCTGAGAAAACAAATGAAAAGGATTTGTCATGGGCACAGAAAGGGAGGGAGGGAGGGTGAACGGTGTAACTTGTGAACAGGGATAAAAAGAAGAAACTGGGAGAAAGTGAATGAAAGGGTGACCTTCCAATAATCCTGTACTAATTACACTTGTAATCCTAACTACTCAGGAGGGTGGGATCTGAGGATCACGATTCCAAGCCAGCCTGGGCAGGAAAGTCCCAGAGACACTTATCTTCAATAAACTACTCAGAAAAATCCACAAGTGGTGCTATGGCTCAAGTGGTAGAACCCTAGCCTTGAACACAAGAAGCTCAGGAAAAGAGTTCAAAAAAGAAATGGGTGCATTGTCTGACTTATGAAATGGTAACCTCTCTGCACAACACCTTAATAATAAAAATAAAATTATCTTTAAAAAAGAATTAGGTATACAATAACCAAGTTCTCCCTATATCCTTGATGCTCCAAAATATATACTTCACTGTAAAATAGTATTTTTAAAAATATAGACCTTAAAAGGAATCAAGCTCAACTATTTACCAATTTATGTTGCTTTTGGTATCTTTTGGGTATCAATGGAATTATGTATCTTGCAGAATTACAGAATTAATTGCATTAAACAAAGTATAGAGGTTATAACAGGATTTAATTTAAGGCGTGAACTCAATAAATGATTTTACAACAGACCCTTGACTATAAAATAGTATTTGATCAGCAACTGCCTCTAACATGCCCATCTCTACAGTTTGATTGAGTTTTCAAATTCCTCCTGTACACACACACACACACACACATACACACGCAATGCTCATGTGTGCATGTACATGCACATATGTGCAATGCTTATGTGTGTGTGTGCACACAGTGTGTGACACCTCTCTTTACAATTTGTGTAGCATATATTAATCTGCATGAATATCGTATCAAATTCATTATAAAGCTCTATTTCTAAAATTTCCTGGATCAAAATTAAGGTGTCTTGACTGTGTTAAGTCACCAAGTGGTAGGTATATAATACCAGTCAGTGGGCTGCTTATCAATATAACCACTCGTACAACAGTGGTTAAAATCGAGCTAAGTGGGGAGTTATAAAATTCCTTTTCCTCCCCAAAGGAATAGAAAGAAAGCCAGGAGCATCATTCTCTTACCTCCTTTTGTTTCATCTCTGATTCTGGAATAAAATAAGGGAAGGAAATAATATCAAAATGAATGTGATGAAATTCCTTTGAGGAATGTAGTTGTTCAGTATGAAGAACCTGTCATCTCCATATATCACCCACTCTTCCTGATCACTGATTACTGCTCAGTTTTACTCCATAGAGTCACAATTACATTTCTTTGCAGCCTTGATTATATTGAGTATTTTATGCTCCTAATGTAATCCAAATGTTTATTAGATTCTTTCTAGGGAAAGAAAATTAAATGATCTCAGAAAAACTAGACTTTTATTAGTATATCAGTAAGCATGTAAGGTTTATTGTAGCTCAGAGATTTCAACAAATTTCCCTCTAACTGAACTTGTCTTAGCTCTGTCCCCTAGCTGTTTTGCTAACTTCTGTGGCAATTAACAATCAGGCACCTGGGTGAACTGGGATGAGCATTAGTGAGTGATAGAAACACTAACTCTGTGTGAAATACTGGCAGTGAGTTAAGGAGTGAAGAACACAACACATCTGACTCCAGTTTGGCTATAGTGAGCAGAGTAAGAAAAAAATGAGTATTCACATATCATTTTTTGTATATTGATTTTTACTCCTTCAGATATATGCTCAAGAGTGATATGCCATGGTCCCATGCTAGCTCTATTTTTAGCATTTTGAGGCTCTTCCATACTGATTTTCATAATGATGGCATTAGTTGACATTTTCACCAATTGCACAGGCCAGTTCTTTCTCCGATTCCCTTGTCACCACTTGTTATTTTTTTTATTTCTGGATGATTGGCATTCTAACTTCCTTTATGTCTAATGATGTCAAACATTTCTTTATGTGTTGTTAACCATTTGTATTTATTTGCAAAATGTGGGATTTATTTGCTCATTCATCTAATTTCTAAATTTATTTATTCATTTTATTTATAAATAAAATGAAATCCCATTTTGAACTTGAACTCACACCTCAAGTGATTGCCTGGCTTGCTTGCATATAGTTCACACAATACATTTGAGGCAAACCTTCAGTTTTAAAATGATCATAACCCAAAATTACTGAAGTACTTTTAGAGGATAAAGCTAGAAGCTAACAGATAAGATATGTTTAATAATTCTAATGGTGTAGATGATGTTAACTGATATGAACTCCAAGATAGGGACACAAGTAGTTTTTTTTCTTATTGCTATTGTTTTTAGCATACTTATAATGTACTATGCGATTTTTTTTGTTTCTTTGGTTTGTTCCTCCCCCATGGTATAACCCCTGTCGCCACTGTATTAATTCTGGTGCCCTGCATCTTGAATATACATTTTTCTAATTTGGGGAGGGGAAGGGAAAAAAACAACATGCTTAAATAGGGATACAGGTTGACCCATTGTAACAATGAGATGTACAAGACACTATATTGAAAACGAACTTTACAACTTCAGGTGCAGGGCAGGGGGGGGAGTGTTAGGCAGGTGGGGAAGGAAAGGATGGTAGGGGAAAACCAAAGGAGCGGGTAAAAATGCTCGGTAGGAAATGTGCTCATTACCTTACTCATATAACTGTAAACCCTCTGTACAGTATCTTTACAATAAAAAATATATATTAAAAAATAATTCTAGTGGCCAGTGGCTCATGCCTGTAGCTACTCAGGAGGCTGAGATCTGAAGATTGCCTTTCAAAACCAGCCCAGGCAGGAAACCAGAGTTCAAGTCCCAGGACCAGCAAAAAACAAAAGTTGTAGTTTTCATGACACTATGGTAATTAAACAAAGGGACACAAACTAACAAAAGTTATCAGATAAGGATGCATGTATACATGGCCAGTGAGTTGATAACAGAAGCACAGTAATACCGTGGTCCCACCAAGAAAAGGGACTATTTTAAATGAATAGTGCTAGATAAACTGAATGTCAATATAGGAATCTCCATTGTTGTTTATATTGCCACACACTCAATTATACCTTTGCTGCTAATGTTGTTATGGAAAAGATGTTAACATAAACTATGATGAAAATATAAAGAACACTTTCTTAAGCTCTGATTAAGTGAAACTGTATATCTTTAGGATAAAGAAAATAAAACCTTAAACTACATTGCATAAAGACTAAAACCATCTGTTCACCTAAAGAAATTAAATGAACATAAAGGGTTCACACAATGAAACAATACTACCCTTCTTTCCGATCTAAGGTGAAACTAAATAATCCCATTCTCTGAATTCTTTAACAGCATATTCAAATCAGACAGACATTAACACAGAGACACACATGTATATACACTCAAACAGACTCATGTATATTTTCTAAAGAAATCTGATTATTCTGACTCTGTGTCTAAATCTAATATTAACATAGAATAGTTATCTTTCTAAAGACAATACTCTATAGAAATATTACATATTTGATATGAAAATATTTTCTATTACTATGAAAGCATTTTAACCTCTTTCATAGCTGTATTTAGTATTAACAGATGATAGTCAAAGTCATAGTTGAACATAGTAAATTGATCCATTGTGATTTTCCCCAAAGTAGCACCATTTATGTACAGCCATTCAGAATACACAAGAAGACTATGGACAGTCTTGGAAATGATTTAGACAAAGCTATACAGACTGAGTCTCTTGCACATTTCTCCATTTACCTCTATGCCTTTTTCTACCACAGCACTATCTTTGTGAGCTACATGTCAATGCTCCATCTGGTCAGGAGTATTCCATAGCTAACAGATAATTTCTAAATGCAAGAAATTAAATGTGAGGGTGGGATTGGAGCTTATTGAGAGATTGATTGTTTAGCTTTTACATGAGGCCCTGTTATTAATTCTTATATTTAAAACATAAATAAAACTATGTCACTGTATTTGATTTTGGTACCTTGCATCATGTATAGACATTTATCTTATTTGGGGAGGGGATGGGGAATAACAAAATGCTGAAACAAGGACACAGGTTGACCCATTGCAACATTGACACTTACAAGACACTATGTTGGAAATGAACTTTACAACTTTGTCAGGGGAGTGGAGGAGGTGGGGGAGAGAAGGGATAGTAGGAGACAAACAAAGGAGGAGGTAACAATGTTTGATAAGAAATGTACTCGTTACCTTACTGATGTAACTGTAACCTCTCTGTACCATAAAAACAAAAAAGCTGGGTATTCATGGCTCATGCCTATAATCCTAGCTACCCAGAAGGCAGAGATTTGAGGATTGTGGCTTAAATCCAACCTCAGCAGGAAGCCATAAGAATCTTATTTCCAATTAACTACCAAAAAGCCAGAAATGGAACTGTGGCTCAAATGTTAGAGCACTACCTTTGAGCAAAAAGCTCAGGGACAGTGCCCAGGCCCTGAGTTCAAGCCCCAGGACCAGCACACAAAATATAAATAAATAGCAAACAAGCAAATACATATGTATATTGAAGGAGAATTGAAAAGTAATCTAAACTCATTTAAATTACCCTCTTTTGAACATTGGTACTCATTTATATCCCAGACCAAGTCAATCACATTAAAGATGTTTAAATACATGTTAAGTACAAAAACAAAAATAATTCAAATAACTATATAAACAGAACAGAAAGTGATGATAATTTATGGGGAAAACCAGAGATGATTGAGATGATGTTTTATATTTAAAACCCTGGAAGATTTGCATATAATGTTCAGAGTTTAAAATCCAACAAAAAGAGTTTTATAATAAACGTGACAGAAATTTAATTTCTTCAATTGTATAAAATGTCTAAAATCATTAAAATATAAAAGTATAAATAGGTCTAAGGTGAGTATTTTGAAAGGAAGAATTTTATTTTAATATTAACCCAATGATTTAATTCAACTAAGCAATAGATTCTGCCAAAAAATTAAATAGAAATACTTATTTTAACAAAGGGTACATTGGAATCAGAATCATTCAGTGCTAATGGAGGACTAAATTTCACTATTAGGCAGGAAATCATTTTGTTAATCTTCAAAAGGAGAACAAAGTATGTTCCTTCTGCTGTCTCCAAATTAATTTTCTCAAAAATCTATTCTTAGGAAAAAATATAGAATAGCAACTTAGTTAAGAGACATGTATTCAATAACTGTTTTATAGAAAAGAAAATGTAACCAAGTTATCAAATAATAAAAGAGACTTCATTAGTTTATGGTGCTTGTGAGTTATATGATGTTATTCACCAAAAGTATCATAGGTCTAAAGACTAATGCAGCCTATGGCCTAAGCAAGTGTTTATTTTTAAATAAAAGATAAGATAATGTATTTGCAGCTGGTAGGATAGTGCCAATTTTATAAGAATATCTATTAAGTATTATAATGTGCTTCTCTTTGGCTATCTGCATTATTCTCAGTAAATCAACCCATTTGCTGCCATATGTCTAGTTAAATGACTTCAACATAACAATGTTGCTATCTGGGAGGCAGAATTATTAGTGGCTTAATCTTTTTCACATGTTTTTCTTGTCCAACATCTTTTCAAATCACTACTCCTTTGAAAGTCAGAATTCAAATGCTAAATTAGTATAATGGAAATAAGTGGATTTATAACACATTTTTCACTTTTTTTTCTAATGCTTGAGTTTTGTTTGCTAAATTTTTTTGTCCACTGTAGCCAGGATTAAGGTACAAACTAGAACGAGCCTGCATGACATTTTTATATTATTAAATTGATAGACTTTCAAGATTACATTGGCACTATTTCTTAATTATAGGTCACAACTATGCCTTTTCAAGGCTTAAAATTCTATCAAGATGATTTGTTTTCTCTCTAAATCTTTCTAGCTGGTAAATCGGTTTTTCAAACGATAGAGATTTTATATAGGTCTCTGTTGCCAAATCCTAAAACTTAACAGCACTAAAATCCATTTGGTTTCATGGATCTATGAGTAGATTGAATATTATCAATGTCAAACAATTTAAAGAATTTTAAACAAGTAAATATTATTTGTTACAATTACAACAGGCATGATTTTAACCATATTCCTATCATAAACATTTAGTATTAAATAGCACATGATCACCTTTATCACTTAATGGTATCGTTGAACTAAAATAAGTTCCATATTTCTTCAGATCAATAGACTGTTGGTCTTGTCTTCATGAACATCACCATCCAGGCTTACTAACATCAGCCACAGCAAGGAATCCAGAATCCTGTATCAGCTTTCCAATATACTCCTTTGTTTATGAGAAAATCATTTACTGATGTCCAGTCAATCCAAGCAAAAGAAAATTGGTGTACATCTGGGCTGAGGATTTCTGCCAATGTTTCCTTTCCATTAGTAACACTTGAAGAGAAAGAAAGAAAGAAAAAAGAAGGAAGGAAGGAAGGAAGGCAAGAAGGAAGGAAGGAAAAAAGAAAGGGAAAGAAAAGAAAAAGAAAGTTAAAAAATTCAAGTGAAATTAGATCTTCAAATCAAGAATCACTTAGAAACTCTTTTCTCACATTCATGCTTGGCAGAATGTGGACACTTATTGGAGATCTTTTCAATTTCACTTCTGGTTGAATGTGAAGTCAGAAGGTTTAGCAGAGACCCTGAGCTGAACTCTGCCCTGTCATTGTCTAGGAGACCCTGTGGGAGCTCAAGTTCTACAACATGGATTCTACAAAAATGATTGCCTGCCTTCTGTTTGTAGACAGAACATTTCACTCCACAAAACAAACTTTGCATGCAGTCATTCTGTATCAATGGACACACTCTTCCTCATATCTTTTGTTTAATTCCAATCACTTAGTCTTTTTTTAAATTATTGAGAAGTTATTATTTTACATATTCCATGTTTGTTCTTTAGCTCATGTCTGCTTCTCAAACATGTCTTCTCTTAATATATGGTTTACCTTTCTCATTTTCTTGGTGCACAAAGTTTATACAGTCCAATTCAGTCCAGAACTCAAGGCCCTAGACTCAAGTCCTGGTATCAGCACCCACTGCCCCTCTCCAAATGTCGACTTGCTATTCATAGTAGGAGAGCATGTACATTAACCTAAATGTATATGCCTTATAGACAATTCCCAATCCACAGTCACAGCCTTCTTTAAATATACATATAATATATATATGAATCATGTAAGACTATTCCATCTTTAAGAGAAGAAAAGCTTTCCTATCATTCTACTTACACTTATATTCCATGTAGGAGATATCCTGTTGTGAGCACAAAGGAGTTTGACAGATTTGGGTGAGAAGAGAATTGAACAAAGTAGTACAAAAATCAGGCAACGCCCTCCTGCCCAAGACATGTCTCTTTTCCAAGAATGATATTATTGAATGAACATTATTTTTCTACACTAAAAGAACAAATAACAAACATATCATTAGGGGATGAAACTAGATAAACATGTTTGAATTTAGATATATTGTTATATTACAGAACTTTCTTTTCTTTCTTTTTTTTGGGGGGGACCGGTCGTGGGGCCTGAACTCTGGGCCTGGGCGCTGTCCCTCAGCTCTTCAGCTCAAGGCTAGCGCTCTACCACTTGAGCCACAGCACCACTTCTGGCTTTTTTTTTCTTTTTGCTTATGTGGTGCTGAGGAATAGAACCCAGGGCCTCATTCATGCAAGGCAAGTACTCTACCACTGAGCCACCTTCCCAGCTCATATTACAAAACTTTCTATGTAAATGAAAATATATTTTAATATTTTGACATTGTATAAAACATTGCATTTCATTTTCACATCCGAAAATAAAGATAAAGTCACTAAATTAACACACAAACTGATCAATCACTGCCTTTTCTCTATACTGTTTATGTGAGATGGTAAGCTCATAGAAAAATTCCATGCCAGATGAGGAGAATGTGTAATTGGATAAAGGAGGAAAGTGAAGAGAAATGAGAAATGATATGAGAAGATAAAATTAATCATGGTTTAACCAGCCTCAGAAAAACCAATTTTAAATGCAGGCTTTTGTGTGACAGTGGCCCTTTTTCTCTCAGAGAAGTGGCCTTTAGAAATTCAGTGGTGTTTAAGACATCATCTGAGAATGGGAAACACTTTTTCTTCCTTATTCCTTATTTTACTTCACCCCTCCTGCCTCCCATACATGTGCTTGTAGAGCAGGAGAGAATGCATATATCTTTTGTGGGCAAATGAAGAATGATAACCTAGAGCATTGGTTAAATTCACATTGCTTTATGTATTATAAGACTTAGATAGGAAAGGTTCATCTATATATAAGAAGACGTGTGTGTGTGTGTGTGTGTGTGTGTGTGTGTGTGTTCATCTTTCAAGCAAAGGCAGATTCAACAGGATCAAATTATGCATGATTTAAACCAAGCCTTCTAGTCACATTAAGCTTTTATGACTGTCAGTTCTGGAATGAATTTTTGTGACCTATAGAATTCACAAGTTGGAGCTTTGATCCCAATAATGATGGCATTTAGGAATAATAACCTATAGGAAGCAATTAGGTTATAAAGGTAAAATCTTCACAGAAAGGATGTGTGAAGTTAACAAAAAAGTGTTCTTTGCACAATTGCAGAGGTTCTCTTGTATCCCCAATGATATAGGGAGAAGACCATAGGATAGTTACTATCCCAGTCCAACCCAAGCAAGACCTCATCTTAACCAACAACCATAGATGGTAGTATGAATTTGTGGTCCTAGCTATATGAAAAGCCATAGATAAAAGGATCCTAGTATAAGCTAACCAATGCAGAAAATCATGGGACTTTATCTAAGAAATAACCTTAACTATAAAGAACGAGGTGCATGACTCAAGTAACAGCCTGTACTTGCCTACCAGGTGAAAAATTGTAAGTTCATATCATGGTACAGAAACAGGGAAGAATGAACTAAGGAAAGAAAGAAAAGGAAGGAAGGAAGGATAGATGGAAGGAAGGAAGGAAAGTGACACTAATGTTTGGAAATATAGCGCAATTGTAAACAGCATGCTTAGCAAGTAGGATGCCATAGGTTAGAATAGTAGCACTGTATTGAATAAACAATGAAGCAAAAAGTAGATGCACAGAAAGGTAAATTGTCTTTCTTAGCAATGTGAGGAAATAAAAGCAGGCAGCAAACTACAAACCAGAAAGAAGGCTTCTCCACAGTCAAGCCAGGCAGCCTCCTGATCTTGTGGCTTCGATCTAGAATGGTGAGAAATACCTTCCTGATGATTAAGATATCCAAGTGGTATTTTTCTTTGGCAGTCCAATATAATTAATGACAATCATCCAAATAATACCACAATGTGACCCAAACAAACATCTCAAAAATAATCATTGGACCAATTAAGTATGCATGATATATGTAGATATATTTCCTGATTTAAAATAACATCATTCAATAGTAAAATGAGATATCAAAACAAGTATATTATTTAAAAGATTATACAATCGAGATAAAATGGTAGACTTTCAAGGCAAAAGCCATTGCTTCTAAGTATGAAACAAAGAACTAGGTAAAATGTGAATAGTAAATAGTTCAGACAAGTCATTAATAATTTATTCACTTATGACTTATGTTGACTTATGTTTACTCATGTATCTTTCTACTCTGACAAATCTTTTTAATGATGAAGTTAGAAGAGATATACAGATAAGGAAATTGGGACAATAGGTTATGGTATTGAATATACCCGAAATTCCAGCTAGAAAGGAAGTAGAGGAAGAACATTGTCATCCATGCCCTATTTCTATGAATGAAAACAGGTTTCATTTGAATTTCTTTTTTGACTTGTCTATTTCTCAGGTGATTTATTTATTTATCATCCACTGGTTCAAAAACTGGGAGAGGGGACAACTTTCCTTGGGATCAGGCAACTCTTCACTGAGTAACATTCAAACACTTCCATGTGCTTCTGTTAAAGAGCTTTCTGTAGAGAAAGACACACTCGGTTTTATTGCCCATATCTTTATTTTCCATGGTACCATTGTATTAAAATATACAGGTGTATAAGATTTAATTAAAGCCTTGGGAACACGAAATGTAATTATAGTGTAGGAGGAGAAAACTTAGAGATCTGTGCTACATAATAATTTTCTTAGGGTATGAGGGTATTCCCTTAAATATACTCAGAAAATTAAGCTTTAAGGAAGCAAGTGGAAAAGAGTCTCAACTTAACTGACAAAGACTATTTTAATCCTAATTCTTTTCTTGAAGATTTTCCTGTTTCCAACAGTTGCTTTACTCTGTTTTATTATGCACACACCCTCCTCTATCTTACACACACTTATACACAGAACTTTTCCTAAGGCTGAGATTCATAGGGATATAAAAAGAGGAATATTTTCCCTTAATCAGATTATTTTGAATGAGATTAAGCCACAATGAGTATGAGAAGAGATTTTTTTTAAGCTAACAGGACTTTCTGCTTGAACAAAAATATATATTAATGTCATTCAAAAGCATATGGGAAGTTCCTGCTTTGATCAAATAATGAGAAATAATATAAAGGGTGTAGGGATCCAGTTCTAAACCTTGGGTTTTAGAAATTCTTGGCAGCATTCCTTCAATGGTATCATTTGGAACAGTCCCATCATTTTGTACTTTTCATAGACCTTGCATTCCTGATTGCTCTTAGCGTTCCCAGGATCAATCTCACATCTTTCTCATGGCAAGACGTAAGTATTTTCTCAGCCTGGTGTTTTCCTTGAGGATGTAGAAGACAGATACTCTCTGGAGGATCATCTTTCTCTGGTACTTTACACCTCCAGTGTCAAGGGCTCTTAATCCTTGTCCATAGAATATAACACTGATATTGACATTGGATCATCATATGAACTCATTTCCATTTTTCAGTGAAAGTCATTGTCTATCTTTCTGCTCATTCTTACAAATTCATTGTGCTGATCCCACTCACAGTGCATATCCCAGGGCTTGTGTGTTCCTGACAGCAGTGTTCCCGTGGTACCCATGTTTCTAAGTAGCGTGCCAAATGTCTCCCATTCTCACAGCTTTGACCACCAACAGAACTTGGTGTTGTCATCAATGTCAATACATCCAGAGTTTCTACACTTAGCCCCTGATGGCCCCCAACTCCCTACAGAATTTTTTTTTGATTTTCATCTCTTATTCTCTCAACTTTTCTTTGGAGCTTGAAAGGTGAGTGCTGATTCAGCGTGATCTGATCAACAGTTTTACTGTTGTTTTTTTTTTTTTAACAAAGGTCATTGTTTTCTTTACATAATATTGTAAAAAACATGCCCCCAAATGTCAAAAAGATTAAAATTTCTTTTCCTTTCTAATGGATCTTTACTTTAGGATACTCTGGGTCACCCTTAATTGCCTTTTGTTAACCTCTATTTTGGCTTCTAACAGCATTCAAGCAGTAAGTCATTCCATATTTAGCAACCATAACAAATTTCCATTCAACTGACCTTTGGAGCCAATTAAGGGTTTGAGCAAATTTCAGAGGTAGAAATACAACTGAAAATAACTACTTATTCAATTGTGGCAGTAATGAAGTTGTATTCTTTCTTTTATTTAAACATTTGATCATTTTGGTCAAATAAGTGATATATATCCTTCTCCTCTTCCTCCTCCTCCTCCTCCTCCTCTTCCTCCTCCTTCTCCTCCTCCTCCTCATTTTAGTTTTGTAGTGCTAGATGGATCAATTTGTAGAATTGTAGATATAAGCTCTCTATGTGTCTATGTATCTGCAAAGAAGTAATGTTTTTTGCATTGTAAAAGTAAAATGTTATGTGGCTTTAGATGGTTCAAAGGAAATTGAAATATTTATCAACAGGATATTTGTCCATTTTTCTTCATTATTATAGGTCCTGTGGTTTTTTTATATCCAGGAATAATGGGTGAATCTCAGCTATTCTGGCATCTGATTGGGTGACAGATTCCCCTCAGCTCCAGCAAGCCTGCCTGCTCCTTTTAGGAGGCTGCTCCAGAGTTGTTCTTTCCTCAACCAGATGGGAGCTTCCATCAAAGCTTACCTCTATTTCCCTGGGCCCTGAAAAGAGAGAGAAAGAGAGAGAGGGAGGGGCTGGGAAGGTAGCTCAGTGGTAGAGTGCTTACCTTGCATTAATGAGGCCCTAGGTTCAATTCCTCAGCACCACATAAGCAGAAAAAGCTGGAAGTGGTGCTGTGGCTCAGGTGGTAGAGTGCTAGCCTTGAGATGAGAAGCTGTGGGACAGCATCCAGGCCCCATAACTGACAAACACAAAAAAAAGATGTTTTCTCCATAAGCTTTCTCCCTCTTCCAAGCAGAGGGGCATTATTACCACCTGTTTTTACCATCTCTTCGGATTTAACTACTCTTTCCACTTTGCCTCAAATATACAGAAAAAAAATCATATAGCTATATATTCTGCCTTACACCAATGTCTCCATAAAATTGACACAAAAGTCTCAAAAAATACCCTAAAATAGTCGTTATGACTCAGACCCAAGCTAGGATGCCTATTACCACATGGATTTTAACAGAGAGGTAGCAAAGTCTTTCATCAAGAAATCAACCTTTGAAGCTGTCACAATTATTGGCAGGATAAAGGAGTATAATTTGGATCTTTGATGAGCCTGTTATTATTATTTTTAATTGTTCTGTTTTTTTTACTTGCAGAACATGAGGAGCATTGAAACACCCTGCCTCTTTGTTCTTTGCATCTTTGTCTTAAAAATGAACATTTTCTACCAAGTATGCAGATGCTCTTATTGCTAAAGAAACCTGAGGCCTGTCATAATGAAGTTCAGATCACCCTTATTAAATGTCCAGCTTATTTTCTAAATCAAAAATTCACAGGAGAAAATTACCTTTCTTTGAAGTGGTTTCTGAGAAAAGTTGATGGGTCAAAAATTAGCCCTCAAGTAAATGGCTAGAAAAGGGAATAAACAACAATTAAAATTAATATGAATCACCCATTTCTTCAGAAATAATGACATTTGCTAATTATCTTCTAGGATCAAATATATAAAATATGAATTTGATGATTTTAAAGATATCTAAGATTGATAACACAAGTGATCTAAAAAAGCATAGTTATCTCTGTTTGGTTGCTGTTAGATGTTGTACCAAGTGCTAATAACTTTATGTAGTTGAGTCCTTATAAATCTCTTAGAGGACAAGTGCTAGGAAAAAAAACTAATATTAAATTAAGCTAAGATTCAAGGTAAGATCATATAACAAGAAAACAATCCAAGATTTTTTTGACATATCCACATTCATTACATTCAAGATTTTTAGTTTTCCTTGTTACATGTGCAAGAATACAAAAGACTAACATCTTTACTTTTCTACAGGGGTTTGAACTCTGGGCCTTGTTCTCATTAAGCTTTCTTACTCATCCTTGGTGCTCTAACATTTGTGTAACAACTCTAATTCTGGCTTTTTGCTAGGAGAAACACTATGGCAGATTTTTCCTCCTGAGCTGAGTTTGAACCATAGTCCTCTAATCTCAGCCAACTGAGGAGCTGATATGTGTGACTGGTGCCCAGTTAATTAACTTTTATTAATAAGAATATAAGTGAAGAAATGGGTGTGTGGCTTAGGTAACAGAGCACCAAACTTGAGAGAACATACAAGGTCCTGAGTTCAAGCTGGCAATATATATGATTATATGGAATATACATATATGATATATATATAATGTATAATATTTGCTATATACTTATATAACATTATATCAATCCTATATATATTTATTATGTATGTGGAGATATTATATATATATATATATCTAATAAAATAATTCACAAAGCAAATCCTTAGCTTATACTTCTCTGATGCTTGAACATTTTCTTTCAAAGCTCTATGTGAGTTCTTTTATCAGTACTACAGAAAATTCAAACTCATTGTCATGTCTTTTTTAACACCTCTGTCTTTCTCTAAGGAATTTTCTGTTGCCTTTACTTAAAATATTTTAAACATTTCAAATCCAAAGTGTCATATAAACTATATTTTTCTAGGACAAATATACAATTATTATTTGTACAAATACTTGCTTTTTGAGAGGATTTTACTATCTGAGAAAGTCGTGGCATTGTTTTTTATTCATTTTATCATGCTTAGCATCATTCAGAATAAGTATAATTTTGTACATATCTTCAGGAGACAATGCAAATGAAGCTGTTATTGAAATGCCACACAGTTGTTGCCTGCTGGGAATCCCGAGGCACAATAAATAATCACTGTCTCTGGTCATAGTATTACTTGGATGATTTGCTATTTATGTAATCATCTAAGTTGCTACAATAGAGGCAAAAAGTAAGAAAATGATCTAAAATAGACTTTTCTAAAAGAAGACATACAAACTGTCACACATATATGAAAATATGGTCAACGTTACTAATTAGCTGGGAAATTAAAATCGAAACCACAAGGAGATATCATGCTCTATTTAGGATGAATATCAGAATAAATTAAAAACAAAACTTAAGCCATTAAAAATTATTCATACCTGCAATCCCGTCTATTTGAGAGGCTGAAGTGGGGAAGATCAAAGTTCGAGGCCATGTAAGGAAAAAAACCTATTTGTGAGATACTTTCTCAGCTAAGATGTGGAGGCCCTGATGCACCCCTGCCATCCAAGCTATAATGAGAAGCCTAAATAGGTGGATCATGCCTAACCAGGAAATAAGCCTCTATCCCAATTAAAAAAAAGAGTAGAACATTAGACCAAAAGTAAGAGCAATCAAGTAAAGCCAATCAAAAGGTCTGGGTCCAAGACTCAGTATTGACTTGATAAATGAATAAAATAAAGCAACAAGACAAAACAAAAGTTGCAGGGCTGGGAATAATGTGGCTTAGTGGTAGAGTGCTTGCCTTGCATGCATGAACCCCTGGATTCAATGCTTCAGTATCACATAAATAGAAAAAGCCTGAAGTGGTGCTGTGGCTCAAGTGTAGAGTGCTAGCCTTGAAAAGTAGCTCAATGAGAGTGTCCAGACCCAACATTCAAGCACCAGGACTGCCCCCCACCAAACAAAAAAAAAAGTTGCTCAGAACATGAAAAGGGACTGTAGTGGGATGTGAATTAATGCAGCCATTAAGGAGGAGAATGGAAATGCCTCAAAATAATAGAGTTAGAAGCATCAAATCCAGCAGTCCCACAAATGGTCATATGAAATTCTTAATTCAGAGCTTTTTACAGATTGAGGTTCAGGACTATTCAAGTCACAATAACCATGGGTGTGGGATAATAAAAAGTCTGAATTCACATCTGGATGATTTACTTTTATTTTTATCCGTCGTGGGGTTTGAACTCTGGGCCTGGGCGAGCTCTTCAGTTCAAGGTTAGCGCTCTACTACTTGAGCCACAGCACCACTTCCAGTTTCCTGAGTCATTTTCTTTGGAGATAACAGTCTCACTGCCTTTCCTGTTCGGGCTGGCTTTGAACTATTATCCTCAGATCTCAGCCTCCTGAGTTAGGATTACAGGCGTCAGCCATCAACGCCTGGTGATTTTTTTAAATTATACATATATATTGCATTCATATATATTGTATTTGTATGTATATTGTAAATATCAAATAATATATATCAAGGTATTTTATTCATACATATAAACTGATGAAATTGTGTCATCTAAAGCACCATGCATTTCCATAGAAGACATTATGTTAAGTAAAATAATCTAGACACAGAATGATGAATACTCTATGTTCTCACTCATTTATGGAATCTAGAATGTTGAACATATACAATCATACTGAAGAAAGTAGAGGTTACTTTATGTAAGAGGTAGGAGAGAAGACGGAGGATTGATAATGGGTACCGGTGTAAAGTTGCAGTAGTCACGATGTTCTACAGCAAGGTTGAATAATTATAGCTCACAGCAATTAATCTGATATTTCAAAACACCTGGAGCAGTCTAGAGGGTCCTGTTGACTCTTGGTGATAATATTTGAGAAAATAAAAATCCTAATTACCATGAGGATTACAAAATAAAAGATTTAAATCATAGAGTGACAGTGTTCCTAACTGTGAAAAAATAGAAGTAGATAAATGTCCTTCAGCAACAGAATATATAAATAGATTATGATATATACATTGCCATTCTGCCAACAATAATATAGTCATAAACAAATAACATTTATCCCAGTCACTTCTTTCTTTTCATATTTTTTATTTTATTTCTCTAATCTATGTATTCTATTTTCTTCTAGTATTTAACTCCATATAGCTTATAAACCATCAATAGAATTTCTCCTTTTATGAGGCAAAACAGTTGTATTGAGTTATTGTTTTGAGTTTTCAGCCAAATATATCCTCACCAATGCAAGTTCCTATTTTATAACAAATATTATGTTAATGTACCTTATTGCTTTTACAGATCAGCTTCCAATGTTACTAATGTGTAGGAGGGATGAATAAGATAATCCACGTCTCCAAACAAAACCAACTCTAAGTAAACTCACACACACACACACACATACACATACATACTCTTTTTTTTTTTACTTTTTATTTGATAGTCAGAATCTACATCATTTCATAATAAGATGAGTTTTTCCCCTATGGATTGGGAATGTGATTAGAAATACTTTTGCAAGCATAAAATAGTTATCTTGTCTTTTTTCATCCTGAATCTTCATCTCTATTCAACAATAATTCCTATACCTCACCCTGCTCCTCACCCCATACCCCACTCCCCCTTCCTCTGCTGCCCATGTGACTTCATGCCCAGGCCTGAGTCATGGGAACTCTGTTAAGTATCTGTAGCAATATATGTGCTGGCAATTACTGGTGAAATGTTTTCAAGGTCAAATAAATAAGTCTTCATTTTAATGAAAACTAAGTATTTTGCAATTATCATAATTCCTTCCAACTATCCTATAGAATAATTTTAAAGTTAACAAGTTCAGTGTAAATGGAACACAAATAAACTCCTATATAGTTAAAGGAATCTTTTGTTTTTTGATCTCTATTAAAACTGTTCTGCATCCCTTGTTGGCTAGAAATAAACCTGCAAATCTGTGGTAATGCCAGAATGGAATCCAGGAAGAAAGCTGGAAATTCATATTCTTCATTTAGGCATCTTTACTAGATGTGTGAAAAACATACGTATATGTGCTTGCTCTGTGGTGTTCCCATGAATCTATTCCACTGCACTTATTCCCATAATGACTATTTCTTAGTTTTGATTGAATGGCTGTCTTGAGTATTGTAAGAAGCTTAACACCTCTCCTCTTCAAAATCTTCACAATGCCATTCCCTGTCTCTTTCATTATATGACCTGCCAATTGTTTCCTTAACAGAATGCTCCTATTCCTCAACAAAGCTACAAGCCATCAGAACGCTGTTTCAAAAAAAGATAGGGGGGAAAGAGTAGAACAGTGCATACTTCCCTGAAATATATTAACTGGAAAGCTTTTCCACTCAAGAGATGTACAGAGGCTCTTCAACCACTAGCTAGTCTGACCCTAACTCTTCAAGTGCAAGTTCAACTCAGTTCTTATTAAGAGAGAGACATATAAAACTGCCATTGTCACAAATTCAGCCAGCAATGGAGTATGTGGTAATTAAATCAAGATGGTAGTTGAGGCAAGAGGTTACTTCATAACAAAAGCTAACAGGACTGTAATTCACTTTCCCCTTTCTATCACTGCCAATTAACGCAGCAACTAAAGAACTAGTAGTTTCTGTTCAGCTTCCTGAGTCACCTTGTAGAAGAGTTGCTCTGATTGTTAAAATGTGTGCTAGAGGGAGAAAAAACAGCATTAAAAAATCTGTATAAGGACGTCCTAGAAAAATACTTTCTCAGAAAGAAGGAAGGTTCTTGAAAGGAAAACCAAAAGAAACATCTGGTAACTAAAGCATCAGTAAATTATCGTCAGTTTTACTCCATACATCCATTACTCTCACACTGAAAGTTCCATGGATGTCCAGGAAGAACATGACAACTCAAAGTCTTAGTAAATTAACTATTAGATTCAGATTTGCTCAAACCTGAATGGTCATACACCAAAATCATGAACCTGACAGAAAGTATTATCCCTTTGAATCCCAAACCTAGAGATTCAAGATTTAATTAATTATCTTTGTGAACAGCCTTTGAATTGGGACATCTACAATTTCCCAGACTAATGCACAAGTTCAAGTTCACTGGAAACTAATATCACTGTACCACACAGTTGAATTTTGTTTGTTCTTTATAATAATAAGCTCTTTTGTCTAGTTTAAAATCAGATTTAGTATTTCTAGCTTTAAGGCTATAGGAACTTAAAGAGGAAGACTCTTCGTGCAAGCAGAGATTCAGTTTCAATATCAACTTCCTAAAACTCTAAATTCTTGATATTTTTGATCAGAGACTTGTGCACAGTGGAATGGTCCCTGGCTGGTGTGTGATATTCATTGTTTCTAGGATCAGGCTTGTGGTTGGCTGTGTTCAATCTTTCATATTAAAAATAAATTGATAAAATGGAATGTGTTTAATCTGGCATATTGTCCTCAGCTAGAGTCCAATACCTAGAAGTGTGATGTGAGTCACAGATAATTGGTTTCAAGCAAAACCAAGATGAGTTCTTGTTATGTATCCAGAAATATATACATGTCTACTTCAGTTTTCCCTCAAATTCTCACATAAAGAGTAGAAAGTTAATTTCTAAGGAGGAGAGCAATGTCGAGGTTCATACTCAGGGCCTCACACTTGCTAGGTTCACCTTATATCATTTGAACCAGCCCTACATTTTGCTGGGTTTATTTTTTCTAGGTGGAATCTAACAGATTTTCGAATGTGCTGGATTTAAACCATAGTCCTTCACACTTCAGCCTCTTGGTAGCTATGATCATAGTATGAGCCACTGATATACATAGTAAAGTGAATTTTTAAGACAAATACTATATAAGGATACATAAATTGCCAAGCAAAGAACATAGCTACATAAAACAGATGGATAATAGTAATAGATTCAGAAGCTGAAACTTTAGGTAGCCAGAGGAAAAGACAACAAGGTACCTGTTTCACACTGGATTTACCTAGGAATATGCAAAAGTTGGGTGAATACAGTCCTCTATAAATACACCTAGGGAGATGAATACAGGAGAATAATTTTAAAGTCTGTTTATAAGCTTAATGGGCAGTTTGATCTTCAGCCACTTTATTCTGGATGACAATGGAACCCTATTCTAGGAAAATCCTGAAGACCTAGTGTCCAGAAACATTAACAACACAGACTGGAAGCACAGTAGGCATGGCTGAAAAGAATTTCACTTTCAGAAAGTAGGACTGGGAAGTTGTGCACAGATCCAGGTAAGAAGCTACATCTAATGCATTGTAGAGGTAGAATCTCAGATTGAGTCTCAACTCAGATTTATATCTCACTAGTCCATCAACTTTGGTGTAAGTTTCTCTGTGCTTCAATTTCTCACCTGAAAACAAGGATAATCATATTTATTGAATGGATGTCAAAATATAAAGATTGAGTTGGAAATTAACAATGTATGTGTATCTATTATAAGTCTTGCACTTAGGCCTCAGAATAATAGCAATTATGATCCATAGCCACAGGAATGAAGATTCTCCTTGGTTAGGAAGAGAGATTAATATGTGCAGGTGTTGTGTATGTTTATGAATGTGTGTTGTATGTATATGTTATGTATATTGTATATATGCATATGTATATATTTATGTATGCATATACAGAGACACAATTACCAAGAGTTTGAATTCCTGAGAGATGAAATCTTCCATCTAAATCAATCTAAAATAAAATCCACCAGGAAACTCATAACTCATTAAGCTTCCATTCAACCCTGAAGAGAATTCTCTCAACTCTAAATAAAGACAAAATGTCTATACATATTTGTGTGAATTTTCTATGAGGGCATACAAAACAAAACAAAACTCTAAATAAAATTTTGTAAAATTCTGTAAAAATTGTAGAAATATATTTTAGAGAAATATATGGAAAGAGCTAAAAGACACTATAATTATTTCTCACCTGAAGAAGAAAGAACACATTGCTCATGTGAAAGAAGAGTTAGCAAGGAGAAGTAAGACTTAGTGAATGAAACCAGCCCATTGAAACTTAAAAATATAGCTGAAGAAATAAAACTAATTACAGTGCAGCAAAACAAAGTTGTGCAAATTTCCCAATAAATATAATAGAAACAAAAATGGACAGACTCCTAGCTTGAATCCATATATAGCAAATTTCCCAATAACCAGCTCAAGAAAGTTGTGTAGGCTGAATGATCTGCTCTGATTTCTGTCTTAAAATGTCTCATGTTATCTCTACATGATGAAGGAATACAAAATGACATTGTCATAGTTCTCAGGTTTGAGAGATTCAATAATGCACTGAACTTGCCAGTAGAACAGATTAATCTCCACCATGTGTCACATTAGCATGCTTTGGTCAATCAAAGACCCCATAGGCAGTGTTCATCCCATAAAATCAGATTACCTAGTGACATTGTGGCCATCTAAGTCTGTATAAATACTATCTTATAGTCTTGCAAGGGAGAAATCAGCAAGTGGTGATTTCTCATTGCTCTGTGGTGTATGGCTGATCTCTTTGTAAATATGTATTCCTTCCTCATCCAACATCATTCCAAATCTCTCTAGTCGGTTTCCTTATGTATATTGGTCTATTTCTGAATTCTATTCTGTTCTGTTGAACTATTTTTCCATCATTACCAGAGAAATCAAATGTCCCTCCACACTCATTCACAAATGCACCAGTATTATAATGCATGCTATGCTTTATTGTATCAAAATCTTCGAATTCACTTTATATAGATAATTATGACAAATTTTAATCCCCTGATCTTCTGTGTCAAGTTTTGAGTCAATATATCCACTTCCATGAAGATGTTTTTATTATTTATATTAGAATCCATTTAATCAACATAGTAATTTCAGAGAAGTTGACATCTGCAAATGTTCTAAGATCTTTTCAATTGACATGGCATATCTGTATATCTAATGTTTGTTTTAGTTTAACAATGTTATATGTTTTCACATAGAAGTCTAAATGCTTCTTTTATATTCATTTGTAAGTACATGACATGCTGTTACTATTGTAACTTTTTACAGTTTCGTTTTTAATCTTGGCACAATATTATAGTATGTGGAAGATTATAAGAACTGTGCAAGAAAGGCTTTTTCCTCTAAAACTATTGGTAATAAATTCCCAATAAACTAGTCCATATGCAAATGCATCATTTTGTATTTTCTATCAATAAGAATAATTGTAACCCCTCTGTACAGTATTTTCACAATAAAAAAAGAATATTCTCATATACAGCCACACACAATCAATAAAATCAAGAAAATAACATTATTAAGTTACTATTCATTTGTGGTATAATATATAAAATATAATTATTTTACATGTGCTAATATACATCAAGGAAGTAGTTACAGATCACTATAAATGAACAAAACTAATGCAATCTTTTCCAGAAAAATATGTCATATATCCTTTATCTGGGAAATGTATATAAACAGTTTCAAAAATGTTTCTGAAACTAATAATGGTTCCATGGCTTTAGTGAATAGTGTTGATATTTTTCCATGGCTCTTTCTCATATGTTGTTCTGACAGCACCTTGATTTTTAATTATACTTGGCTCTCATGTGCCTTCTAGTGGCTCGTGCATGTTGCAACCCATTATATAAAACTTAAAATCATAATCATAATGTGAGAATGTTCTAATACCATGAATACAAATGGAAAATGTTCATAGTGTGAAATCTTATCACTATGATTATCACTTTGGCCAAGAGTCATTTTGCTTTGCTGCAAAAGTTTGTTACTTTAAACAACAAGCCATGTTTTGTTGTCTAGAGTTGTTGTCGAAGTAAATGGATACTTAGGGAAGTAGATACACTATCAGGATTATTATACTCAGTGAGGTCTGTCACCAACATCTTTAAGTAGGACTCTGTTATTCCTCTTGTAGAGGCTAGGTGACAGGTTAATTCTAGGCAGAAATAGGTACAATGTATTCCTGTGTTTCACAGAAATTGCAGTTGTCTATGGGACTTGTTTTGTACAATATATTTATATCACAGGTTGGCTTGAGAAACTAGCCAGAATTGGGCATTTTCAGGGCTCTGCTATGCTCCCTGATCACCTCTATGAAGAATATGCCCTCAGAGGCAGATACTTGGGCCAAGAAGAACATAGTGTCATATGGAAAGAACATGACATCAATCAGAGTTTGACACAAATCCTGACTGATCTCATTATAGATCAATAGAAACACATCATATCTGCAGAACTATCAGCAATAGAAATGCTCTAACTCAAATTTGGTGACTGGGAACTACCAATGCACTTATGCTAGAATATTAATCAACTCAAATGCCATAGGTTACTGAAAGCAATATTTCACATACAATCCATCTGTGACTTTATAAATTATGAAGCAACAAGAAATCTCATTTGTCACTAAGCTTAAATTTTGATTCATAAGGCATCTTGCAGTGTGGAGTACAAATAGGAAATAGGGGATTTTCTATTTTACTCATAAATTTTTAAGTTAATATTTTACATTGTACAAGTTTACAAGTACAACAGAGATTCTCTAACCAATTGTTTGAACATTTTCAATTATATGTATATATATTTTTAAAGTTAGACTGCTTTAATCATTCTGATTATACATATTAAAATATAATGATACTTATGTTATAATTAATGTATATTTATGTATATATAATATAAACATTTCTGAATGCTTATATTATTTTATTTTTATTTCTATAATATTTTGTAAAATATTGTAGGTAAGATCCAAAAAGTACTCAAAAATAAGATCAGAAAGTTAGGGAAAAAAGTCTTGAAATCTGGCTACTCTTCTTCAAGGTGGCACCAAGTTTTCTAATTTATTTATTGTTATCAGTCCTAGAGCTTGAACTCGGGGCTAGGGCTGTGTCCTTGAGCTTTTTGCTCAAGGCCAGAATGCTACCACTTTGAACCACAGTTCCACTTTTATTTTCTAGGTGGTTAATTGGAGATAAAAGAGTTTCATGGACTTTCCTACCTCAGGCTGGCTTTGATGCCATCTCCAGATCTCAGATTGGTGAATGGCTAGAATTACAGGTGTGAGCCACCAGCACCCGACTATACTTGTGTTGTTGTTTTTTAAATATTTTTTAATTGTCAAAATGATGTACAGCAGGGTTTCAGATATATAATTAAGGTAATGAGTACATTTCTTTTCAACCTTATTACCCTTTCCCTCAATTTTCTACTTTCCCTCTCCACCAAAGTTGTACAATTCGTTGCCAGCATATTGTTTTGTCAGTGTCACTGTTGCATTGACTCTCCCCTTGTCCTTTGTCTCTTCCCTAATTCAAATAAATGTATATACAACATCAGGGTACCAAAATCAAATACAGTAACAACAGAGGATATACCATACGGGGAATAACATACAAAAGAAACAACAACAACAAATAAAAATCTCTTGTGTAAGACTATACATAGAAGTCTCCTATGATCCAGCAATCCCACTACTGCACATTTACCCAAATGACCACAAACAAGGCCACGCTAAAGTTACCAGCACAACTATGTTTATTGCAGCATTATTAACCATAGCTAAGATATGGAACCAACCCAGATGCTCCTCAGTAGATGAATGGATCAAGAAAATGTTTTATTTATATATATATATATATATATATATACACATATATATATGTATATATACATATATACATATATATATATATATATATCACAATAGAATTCTATGTTTCCACCAGAAAGAATGACACCACCCCATTCATAAGGAAATAGAAAGACCTGGAAAAAATCATATTTAGTGAAGTAAGCCAGCTTCAAAACATTGTTCCTATGGTTTCCCTTATTTACAATAATTACTATGCATCTATAATAATCTTAGCAGATGAGTAGAATAGCTCAATATCTATGTACATATGACCATATAAGACATATAAGATGATGCTGACTATAATTTTTAATTCAATGTTCCTTCCTTCAAATACTTATTCATGTTTTAAATTATCTCTTTATATTTTGTACAGAGATGATAATTAAAATTTTATTTCTTTATCAGTTGGTGTGCATCTCAATAAAATATGGTGGTTTAACATTTAAAAATTAAATATGACTTCATACTAATATGTACAACATATTAGTTGATCTAGCTAAGTTCCTTTAGAATTTTTGTTGAAATAACATCATCATTAGTTGTGTCTTTTTCAGAAAAAAAATGTGGTTTTCTATTTAAGTAAGTGTTTCAAGACAGTTTGTTATTCCATTCCATGGTATATGTATGTGTGTATGTGTGTATAAATCATATTTAAAATTAATTAGTAAATTTTAGGCTATCTCATTTAGAAAAGTATTTTGAGAAATAGTCCTATATGAGAAGAAACAGTTCAATATGGAGATAAACCTGTATCCCAAGGCCACAGTACTGTAACTTCACACCACAGATACACTTGTCTTTATCTTCTATCTATGCCTTGTCAACAGTGTTTTAATCCATACAAACTCCATCTTCACACAGCTGTAACCTGGCAGTGCTGTGTCTAAAGACATTTCACACTTCTCATTTCCTGTTCACCCTTAAGCAACTTGGAAAATCCGAATTGTCACCCTATGCGAGAACCCCATATCCAAAAGCATAAAGAAATTAAGAAAAAATAAGTCATAGTATATATTTTTCAGAATAGAAAGTCCTGAGTTGTCTTTTGAGGGATTCTCTAAAAATTCCAATGGGAAACTGATTTCTGGAAAGTTAGCTATAGAGTTGTTATTCATGTTATTTCTCTGCCTTTCCACTTTCTCTACACAGTTCATTTCTTTTCCTCAGGATAAGTCCTCAAGTCATACTACCCATAAATAGTATTCTTTTACCTAGAATATATGAATTCTCCCTCCTCTACTTCATTTTTTACTCACCTGGTTTGTTCTGTTTTTTTTTTAAGAAAATTCAAAGATAAGAAAAATTTTACTTGTAAAACGTAATACTATTCAAGCTGGACACTGGTGGCTCATGCCTGTAATCCTAGCTACTCAGGAGACTGAGATATGAGGATCACAATTCAAAGCCAACCCTGGTAGGAAAGTCCATGAGACTCTAATCTCCAATGAATTACTCAGAAAAGATGAAAGTGGTGCTGTGGCTCAAATTGTATAGTGCTAGTCTTGAGCACAGAGATGCTCATGGACAAAGCCCAGGCCCTCAGTTCAAGCCTCAGGATCAGGAAAAAGAGAAGAAGAGAAAAGAGAAGGGAAGGGAAAGGAATGGAAGGGAGGGGAAGGGAAGGGAAGGGAAGGGAAGGGAAGGGAAGGGAAGGGAAGAAGAAGAGACCACTGTTCCCAGGAGGTAATTTTTTTCTCACACAAAAGATATAACAAACAAAAATGTGTTTTCTTCTGAATTCTAAGAGAATATAATGTTATAATCTCATCTTTTATCATCATAATTTCCACATTTCTGAGTTAAACTCTGAATTGTAATCTAAATAAAAAGTTATGGCTTCAGAACATACTAAAAGGGCAATCAAAACAAAACAAAATAACAAAATAAAGAAAACATATTTCCTTCAAAAATGAATGCAAATTGAAAGCAATCCTACTCTTAGTATTATAATACTCATAAACTTATGGTCAGTAGGTAGTCATAATTTATTCAATAAATATTTCTTCAATATTCAGTTTTTTCTCACTGCTGAGGAATTTTGTTTGCAAATTAAGAACACATAATTATTCTTTAATTTTTAGAGGCTGTAATCTAGCCAGAGAAAAAAATAAAAATGATGCAGTAAGTTAAGAAGATAAATAAGATGGCCACTAGGACACTAATAATAAGGTGAGGAAAGATAATAGGAACTTGTTGACATGGTGGAGAAATGGAAGGAAGGGATAATTATTTTGCTTCGTCTTTGCCTAAGTAAGGAATCATGAAAGTAAAAGCTCAAAACCTATAAGGCATCTGGCTATGAAAATAGCTTGAGTAAGAGGACTCCAGCATGAATGGAGAGGACTCAGCGGGAAATAGTTTCTGCAAGGATGCCTCCAGAGGTAAATGAGTAACAAGAACAGAATGAAGCTGGTATGGAATGAATGAAGGTGGTGAGATAGGCTCCATCAGGCCTGAGATCAGACTGAAGCAACACTTTCTGCTTCTACTCTGACAGAAGAAAACTGATGGCGTCATTACCTGCCTTTGATTTCATCGTTCAGACTATTTGGAAAATAATAGACTAAAAGGGGGCCTGTAGCCAAGTGTCTATGGCTCACACCTGTAATCCTCACTACTCAGGAGGCTGAGATCTGAAGATCACAGTTCAAAGCCAGCCTGAGCAGCAAAATCCATGAGGCTCTAATCTCCAATTAACCACCAGCAAACCAGAAATGGCTCTGTGGCTCAAGTGGTACAGCACTAGCTTTGAGCTGAAGAGCTGAGAGACAGCACCTAAGCCCAGAGTTCAAGCCCCAAGAGTGACAAACAAAAGGGGAGAGGGGGGCTGTATGGGACTCTAAATGACAGACCATTAGAGAGTCCAATGCAATTATCCAGGTAGAAAATAAATGTACTTAAGTCAAAGAGGTAGTCGTATATATAAAAGTATTAGGACTCTGGATATAATTACAAAGTAGGCCAAGAGAATTTGTCAGAGATTTGGAATTTTACTGTGAGAAAGAACTCCAGATAGTTTTACCCTAAGGAATTTGAAGGGAACACTCCAAGCACTTCAGATTTGAGGGCATTGTTGGGGGAAAGGTAATTATACATATAATTTGGAAAATATTATCTTTGAGATTTGTATTGCTAGCCAATAGGACACCTCAAGTGGATAGTTCACTACTTAACCAAATAACCAATAACTTAAAGAATTTTAGGGATTTTTATTTATTGTTTTCAGCCACTACCTCATACAGACTTCATACTGCATTGAGTTCTTTCTCTAACTGCTTGACTGTGCTTTTATCTTGGACAAAACAAGAATAGAACTGAGAAGTTACTCTTTCACTGTCACCTATTCAAGACGAAGTTGGATCTTAGCTTGCTTCTAATCACTAGTTCATAATTTTATATGATATACAATCGCCTCATGCATAGATATTTTTAAATTTTTGTAATATATTTTAGAATTTTACTCTCTTTGGTGAATTTTAAATTACTGAAAACCTATCTCAAGACATTAAAAGAATAAAATTTAAGAGTTATTTTTTTTCTTTTTTCAATCTGCAAAGACTGGCCATTACAATTTTTATGAGGATTTACCTAACTTTTCCAGAGCATACAACATTAAACTCCAAAAGAACTAACCACTCAGTTAATACCTGGACAAATGAATTGAACAGACAATTCTTGAAAGAAGTACAAATGACCAATAACTATATGATGAAATATTTAACACCCTGGCCATGAAGGAAAGGTAATACATAGTGAGATTTCCTCTCACCTTGGTTAGGATGATTTTCATTAAGAATACTTCCAACAAATGCTATAGAGAACACAGTAGAAAAGCAATCCATATATGTTCTTGATGGGGAAGCTTATTGTTGTATTTACTGTGGAAATCAGTATGGAGTTTATTCAAAAAACTAAGAATTTCCATGTGAGCTGCTTTGGGGTATGGGTATATACCAAAAGGAATGTAAGTCAGGATATAAGAGGAACATAGACATCTAGGTTCGTTGAAGCATTATCCACAACAGTCAAGCTAAGGAATTAGCCTAGATACCCTACAACTAATGAATGGCTTGTTTGCTTTCTGAAAAAACATAGCAGTATACCTTAATTAACCAGAATTTAGAAATAGGAACTTTTCAGTTAAAGAATGAAATACTCAGTGGGAAATATATAAGGAAGCTAAGTATAGCAATTTGTGCAAACAGGCAAAGATCTACTCTTTCTTTCTTGCATGCCTACTGAGGAAATGAATAGGTGGTATAAGAATGCCAAGTAAAAGGCCTACTCATTTTTTCCTGCTTTAGTCTAGAGCAAGACTTAATAGAAAATTCAGCAATGAAAGAAGAAATATTCTAGCACTCAGTTCCCCATAAAGATTGTTGGCATATGTGTATCACTTAGAACCAACAGGTCAGCAGCTGTAGAAACTAGAAGTCCAGAGCATTACTGGACGGTCTATCAAGAGGTAGAATGAATGAATAAATTTTAAAAAACTTGAGAAAAATGTGCAATGAAATAAAATACCATAACTTTCTGTCCTACCATATGAATAAACAACCTACATTTGTATAACTTTAAAGGCTTTCATGATGGAAAAGGACACCAAAACATAATGTAGATATTTGTGATAGAAACATGCTTTTTGTCTCTCCAAGTTGTTAAATTTAAATAAGACCATGTCAAATAAGACTGTATCAAGCCTAAGTGGAAACTACCTATACTGAAGTGCTGAATCTTGGTGGTCAGAACCAAATAAATGAAGAGTGTCTCTGGGGCTGTCTAATACTTGAGTCCCAGTTGGAACTGTTCAAGATGCTCTCCTGGATGTCAAGGTTTGATGTCCTTCTCCTCACAAACCAGAAATTGTCAGCAGAACACTTCTGTACAGAAACAACAAATACGTATTCCAAGTTGAAGAATTCAAGAGTGTCAGCATCCTCAATTAACAAACTATCACCTTGAAAAGGTCAGGACTGCAGCATTTCTCACCAGGTTTGGAGCTCCTGAGATCATGTCTTTGAAAACTGGCCACAATAAATGACAGATTCTGATTGCAAAACTTGTCACATAACCTTAATGGAGAAAAAAAAATTCATTCTTTCTGCGTTTCCTAAGCCTGCGTTGTAGGTGTTACCTTGCCCACATAACATTTTTTTCAATTAGAAATTAAAGTGGATGCCATCTAACTATACTCCAGAGGATTTATTTGCATAATATTTATATGTCTTTTAAATTTTGCAGAACTGACAGCTAGTAGATCGGTGTAAAATAATTATTCCAAATAATGCTAACCCAACAAAATTTCCTATCCCCATGGAGAGGACTTGTACCAATTAATAAGAAAATTTCATCATAGGAGAAAATGATGATGTTTCCAGTGCCAATGTAGGCCAAGTGTAGGCAGGATCCATCCCACGGGTGTGAAGAATCTGGGTAATTGCTTCATACATCTTGCTGGGTGACTTTTCTAGATTAAACTGCTTTAGGGAACACACATTTTCGTAGACGAGTAGAAAGATGTCCATGGAGAATTACCCTCTGACCTCCTATGACCACATAAAAAGGTGGCTGAGTTTAGAGAAAATTAGAAAGTCATCTCTTCAAAAGGTAGATGTGTGGAGGTGAACAATCCTAACAAGAGTTTTGAACCAAATTTCAGAATTCTTTCGTGGAGATCCTAAGAACAAAATGTACACTATTACTTCGCTAGCCAAAGTGTTTGAACACTATCAAACCCTGGTGACTTATTTGGGTATCATTTCCCACAATTCCTATACCTGTAAGTGCTAACTCTCAACAGAGGAAGAAGATGCCAGAAATATATAGCATTGTTACTATGTTTATTTTAAAACTGTCAATATGGCAGAGTATCATCAAAATGGGAAATAAAACTGATCCTTGGACACTGGAAGGTGATGTGTGTGTGACTGCAGGTAAAATGGGCTTAACTTTAAAGATCGAGATTAGAGCCAGGCCAAATCTGAGTTGATATCCATCTATAAACTCAGTCTGGATTGTCTGTCATGGTGGAACAGAAGGATGGTACACCTAAGCATTATCTATTTGCTGAGGATGCTAACTACAGAAGTACATTGAACTGCATACTCAGTCTCCTCTTTGAAGCATCCTTGGTATCCTATTCCAGTGTGAACAGAACTGAACCTCTACCTTATCCAACATTTGTTCACTTACTTCCACATTCTTTCTCATTTCCGCTCATAGCATTTCAAATCCCCTTTTAATAAGGGGAAAAAACATATTAAAGGAAGACTAAACTCTATTTTTTTCTTTTTTTAAATTCCATCGAGGATTCATCAGCACAGCCTATCTGTTCTATAGTGAAAAGAAAAAAAAATCTAAATTTGATCTCTACCATTCTACTAGTATCTGTCTTCATAACTATCACCTAGTCCAGATTGATTTCTTTCTCTGGATCTCCTTTGGCCTTTTTCAATCTATTCTGTACACCAAAATTAGACACTAAAAATATGTCTCTTCTTTGCTCAAATTTTCCCCACGGCTTCCATTTTACCAGGTAGGCTGATGGTCAGTCTGTTGTGACTTTCTGGCTCCACTCATCTTTCTCTTCTGCCTTCTGTTTCTTTATTGATCTAATATTTAAGCATATTCTTGTCTGGTGCAGAAGATATTCCTCTGCCTCTACCCCTTTCTCTATGCAGATTTTCAGTACTCTTTCCCCCATATATTCAAGTCCAGACTATTTTTTGTTAAAATTTCTACTTAGCACTCCTACTCTCTTCTCTTCTATATATTTAACTGCTCTGTCCTCACTAAGAAGCAACTAGTAGCTAACTTTGTGTTTGTGAACATCAGCCGTGATATTTAGTCAATCAACATACTTTCTTGATTCCAGAGATAATAAATATCTTTTGAGAAGAATGATTGGTATGCTGATGAGAAGAATGGACAGATAGAAAAGGGTTAAAAGAAAGAAGGCATTGATAAATTCCAAAGAAAATAAGATAAAATTTAAATGACTTGTATATTCTATATAATGATAACCGTAACTCTTTCTGTTCAAAATTGTGTGTATTATTTTTCAAAGTATTTCTTTCAATATGTGCTGACCAAATCACTCCATTTCTGCTACACGACAGAGCACGACTTTGGGTCACAGCAGCAGGTCATGCCCTGGAGTTAGCTAGTTATGAATGATGCTGGAAATGCTCAATGAATGTCTAATTGTTCCCTATGAAAACACCTTAGATATATTTCATAGGGCTCATTGAAAAGAGGGAAGCACAAACTGAAAGTAAGAGACCTGCAGAAGACTCGACTTTCACTGGATATTTGAATCCACCATTGCCCCTGGCCAGAACAAGCACTGTTGTATCACTCCCAAGTTGTTGTTTAGACACAGTCTTCTTTCTTTCTGATATTGGTGTAACTATTTGTTTCATTTCAAAAACGCATTCCTTATCTTCCTGCCATATTTAAGAGCAAGAACATTGTCCTCTTCAACTCCAATGCTCACATGCACACATTAAGACATGACTGTCTCCTGCACTGACGTCTGCTGAGTGAGACATGGCTAGAAATTCAATGTGAGTTGACCTATCAACAAAGAGAAGAGAGCAAAACAGAGAAACACCACCCCCACACTCCCTGCCTTTCTGGTAGTGTTTGACCTCACCACTCCAGCCTTTCTCTTAATCCCTAAACATACCCATTTCACATTGTGCTTTCTTTCACGTTCAAAGTGTAACCCTGTCCAATCCCTACCCTTACATACTCCTATTTGATTATAACTTTCTTAATGATTGATGTTTCCTTGTTATTCAAAGAAGCATGTTTAAGATTCATAGCTGTTTACTATTGACTAAATTACTACTGTTCTTCTGATAGAACTTTGTAATTTGAAATAAAGCAATGGAGATATCACTGAATGATATCCGTGCTAGGCAGTGATATCCTAAAAGTGAAGAGGTTTGGAGGTGGGGGAGGGGACAGGGAATAGTATAATAAACAATCCAAATGATAATTTTTTTGTAACTCCTCAGGAGTTTTTTGGATAACAAATCTCCCATCTCTACCTAAAAATACTGACACCATTGAGACAAATATAGTACATATGGAAATCTAGGAAGAAGCAATTTGGAAAGGAATTAAATTTCTGTGTTCCCCTCTTTCTGGCTTCCCACAGCCCATGGGAAGCACACAGTGTTCTTTATCGGGAAACCTCAGGGAATCATCAAGTAAATATAACTGTTACCATCTCATCATTTAGCCAAGTGTAGGCTGTGGAGTCGAACATGGATGTGGAAGTTTCTGAGGGGCAGGAGAGTTTTCATAAAGACCTGGAAACCACAGGTCATTAAGATTGGAATATTTTATGCAAAATCAAGTAGATCTCTTAGCTTAAAAGAAGATAGGAGAAACAAAGGAGACAAGATGGACTCTACTCCCTCCCGTTTTCCTGTATTATTCTATATAGCCACCATTATACTTTCTTTCTATGAAAGTATATGATGTGTCAAGTACTGTAGAAAGTTCCATGTAAATATATAGTTGTCCCTTATTAAAAATAGATACTTGCTACCATGAGCTATATAATAAGAAAAGTAAGAATAAAACATATTTCCTAATATTTGCTAAATTCCTTTGTCTCGTGAGACCATGTCAATCACTATCTTTTAACACTTTAATTGCCAAGAATTTATGCTATCATGTTGTACAAATAATGAACTAAGTTGGGATAGTTTAAAACATAACCAGCAGGCTATGGACATGAGACTCAAAGTCATATGTATATGGATCTACAATAAGACCTCTAATAAATTTCTGCCAGTTGCCTTTATTTTTTATTTGTATTTTTTAAGGGGTGGGGTGCCCATAATGGGTCTTGACCTCCAGTGAACACATTCTCTATTAGCTTGTTTGTTCAAGGCTGGTGCTCTGCCACTTGACCCACACCTCTAGTTCTAGCTTTTTGTTGGTTAATTGAAGATACAACTTTCTCAGATTTTGCAGATCTCAGCTTCCTGAGTTGTCACTAGCATTAAGCGTGAGCCTTTAATTCCTGGCTTCTTTTGGTTTTAGGCTAGGCTAGTAGATCTTATTTTCTCTCTTTTTGCTTTTAAGAATTTAAAGAATTTCTAATAGTGATAGCACATTAACGCCTATCTATCCTGATCTACCTCTAACAACCACCAAAATATCTCTGAGATTCTTTCCTGCTACCTTCAGAGATCACTAAAACTGAATTTACATTTTATTAAAAGAATAGCTAGCTCAAAAGTAACAGTAACCAGGGACACTATTAGTAAGAAAATAAAACCAAACTCCACCACTTTGAGACAATACTACAGATGGTGTGTTTGTCTTGACTTTAAGTAGCAAGGAAAATCAAATGTATTTTCGTTTGTTTGTCTGGTTTTATTGTTGTTGTTTTTTTGCCTGTCCTGGGGCTTGAACTCAGGCCCTGAGCTTCTTTTACTCAAGGCTAGCATCCTACCACTTGAGCCACAGCACCACTTCTGGCTTTTTTTTTTTTGTTTATGTGGTAGTGAGCAATCAAACCCAGGGCTCCATGCATGCTGATAAAGCATTCTACAACTAAGCCGTGTTCCCAGCACCCAAGTGTGGTTTTGTAGTTGCATTTTTCTATCTACAGGCAAAATCTGCCTCCTATTTCTTACCAGGTTTTTTTTTTTTTAGGTGGGGCTATCATATAACAAATGTATACATGGAGGCATTGAAGGAAATTACAAGATATATTTAGCTGATGGGCCAATGGGATGTAATAAAAAATATAAACAAAACAGAACAAAAACAGGTCCAGTGTTTTCATTTGAGAAGACTTTTAAACACATAATTCTCAGAGGAAAATGATAGCAGAAAATTATATGTATTTTTTAAACTGCTGAAATGCCTGGGAAAAGCAGAAATCACTGTTTCTGTACCTTTTACTTTATGTCTTTATTGATCAGAAAGCTAGGAAAAAAGAGGACAAGTAAGTGGGATGTAATTACTCAAAGTAGTGGTAGGGGAGCAATTTTTGTAATAACCTAACCATAGAAGGAATATAAAGTAATATCTTAAACTGTGGTCACAGGTCACAAGAGATTTAGCAGTATTGACTTGATTGTGTTTGAGCACATTTCCTAAATTGCTATTCTCAGGGTATCATATCTGTATATGTATTTTGTGTTTTAAAAATTCCTTAGCATTAGTTATGAAGGAAAGCACCCCCCCAGATTTGATAGGTCTTTCCATTTAAAATATTGTGAGCTTAATATTTTGTATGGAAAGTTATTATTATTATCGTGATCTTTTTTGTATGTTTTTTATTGTAAAAATACTGTACAGAGGGGTTACAGTTACATGAGCAAGGTAATGTGTACATTTCTTATCAAGCATTGTTGCCTCCTCCTTTGTTTTTCCCCTACCATCCCTTCCCTCCCACCTCCACAACTACCGCCCCCCACCCAGCCCTGAAATTGTAAGTTCGTTTTCAACATCGTGTCTTGTACATCTCATTTTACAATGGATCAACCTGTATCTCTATTGAAGCATTTTGTTTTTTTCCTTTCCCCTCCCCAAATTAGAGAACTGTATATACAAGATACAGGGCATCAACATCAAATACAGTGAAAACAGGGGTTATACAGTGGGGGAGGAACATACAAAGAAACAATCAAGTCTAAGATCTGGAAAAAAGAAATCATTTAAATGTTTGGTTCCTAAAAAATTCACAAGTACATATACATGATGAATTAAAAGTTACATATTCTTACTTTTTAAAATTTTATTTCTAGGAATCATTAAAAGAAAAGAAATAATCAAAATAGTTAAAGCAATATTTTATTTTCCTGGAATATTCTGTGAAGGTCTAGATATAAGAGTAACTTAGTCATTTTTCACTCTAATTCACTATTTCAGGGCTTTAGCTTTTAAAATTACTCAACAGTGTGGAGAACAAACTGATTATTTGGTAATTAAAATGGAGATTTATTCTTTTTCAGTTTTTACAATTACTATTGTCTTTACATAATTGTAAAAATTGGGTTCTGACTCAGCATTGTACATAAGCACAGTGCATTTTGATCAGTGCTACCTCTTCCACTGAATGAAGAAAGATGAGAGAATGAAGTCATAATTCTCAACATATCTGTATGAAAGTAGAACCAAGTCACTGGAGGGAATGGGTGGAGTTGAGGAGGACAATGATGGAAAAATGACTTCAAAAGATAAAGTTATTGGAATTTTTAATTAAGTATGTGCCAGGATCCCAAATAAAAATAATGATTATCAATATGTTGATACATTTCAATGGAGATTCCGTTCTCCTTCAAATGTGGATGTTTAAATACATATTTCCTTTGGATTTCTTTTTGCTAGAAACATATAGTACATTTAACAGGTTTATTTTCTGACTAACAAATGTTCATTACAAACAGGACAATACCTACTAAGTCACCAATGTCTATCAGCTTATGGAATCAGATGAAGCTCTATCTCTGGCAGGAAGAAAATCTCAACAAGGTGAAAAGAACGTGGAAAAGCAGGAATTAAAATAAATGAATGCAGGTGGAAAGGTTTTCATGTTCTACAATATGTTTTTTATGATTTATCTCCAGGGTAAAGGATGCATAAGCATTTCCTTCACCATTAGACAATCTCCCTGGGTCTTCACAAATGCTTATGCTGTTTCTTCCTCTAAATAAATTTCCTCACAGTGAGATGTGAAGGAGGAAGTAAAATCAGAGATATGAAGCTTCAGAAAAAGCTAAAATCATTCCACCGGCAAAACATAAATTCTGATTCTGCATTCAGTGAAATGAGAACAGAGTTTATCTGTCTGAACACTGTGAATTTGAGATCTGTATTAATGGATCGTGTGACTTTGATAATTTATCGAATCTTTCAGCTGACAAATGGAGGGTGTAAGTAAATAGTTTGAAGGATGTGCTGAAGATCAAATGAAATAATCCATGTAAAAAGGCTCTGAAAATAATGTACTGTAAATTTCCATCATTGTCAGAGTAAAATTAGCTACATAGAGATAACTCCAGGTATTTTCTCTTATAGTTATATACAGTGCCCAATTTAGAAAAAAAAATTACCCAATGTAATCCTTAAATATATCTAGAAATATCTCAGAGATGAACCTTTCCATTTTAGTTGGTGAAATTCCGGTATTTCATACTGTCCTGCACGCTTTATGCTTTGACATTCTCTACCTCATAATAGTCCACCACACTCCTTATCGGATACCAAATTTTCTGTTGAAAATAAATAATTTTCATAAATAGTACCCAGTAGAGTGACATACTTTGCTGTAAGTCATTTAATTTCTGACATTAGGTTTCAAAAATAGGAACAATTATTGCCATAAACTCTGGATATCAGTTACCTTGCCAACAGTGACCCATGGCCTTCTGTCTTTATTGACCCAATTTCTTCTGCATTCAGATGGTATGAGGCCAACTAGGACAATAACTTTGCTTGGTGATGTATTGCCTGTGAAGAGCAGACTGAGTTCGCGTCCTCCAATTAAGGATTGTGACAGCTATCTGTTAGAAGTCGGTAATGAAGAAGGAAGTCTGTCCTGTGAGACCAGGAGCAATGATTAGATTTTTTTCATGAGACAAGACACTATCTATCCCAAATGATCCTTCAATCCTAATTCAGCTTTGTCAGGATGACCTAAATCAAACTCTCAAATCTGAAAGCAAAAAAAAAATAGTGACATGATTCTAACATAGACTCAGGTCTAAAATTTTCAGACTGTTTAATATTGAAAACTAGCAGACACGGAAATGCTCTACTCAAATGTGCACTTAGAGAGCAAACAAAAATATATTTCTAAACTACTCCTCATTTCTTCTTATCTGAAGCTAGTTTTCACATATTTATATTCCTAATGTATTAAATAGTGAGGAAATTATACAAACAAATGTTTTGGGCATGAAATGGTTCCCATACCTATTCTACAAGTTTATAGAAGGAAATAGCTCACACTTGCAAAATACTTAACTACACAAGTGTTTTACAATATTCAGTTGTAGTTTACAATTTTCCAGCCAAAGTTTCTACCTTTGGAAGATACTAAGTGATCAATAAAAAAGTTTTTAATCACAATTTCATATTTCCTGGACATTACTAATAGCTTTAATTCACAGGTGAGAAAAATTAAAATGAGTTAAGCAATTTGTCACATAACTAATTTTGATGCAAAATCAAAAATATTCTTATTTGACCAACACTCAATTCTGCTTTTAAAAAAACAAATTGAATATTTTATATACATAGTCTTTGCTACATCTCTGTGCCTTAATTTTAACTAAACTATTGTATAAACAGACAATCGATTGTCCCATAATTAAATTTTGGCTCTGTGAATTATTTTTACACCCCTATATATATGTATATGCCCCCTTATTTTGTATATATATATATATATTATATTAAGGAGAAAAAAATGGAAATTAAGAGTAAGATGTTGGTATAATTTGTAGATGGGAAGGGACAAAACAAATTGTTTAAATAGGAATACAATGGACCCATTGCACCAATGAGATGTACAAAATGTTATGTCGAAAATGAAAATGAACTTTACAACTTGGTGTGGGGTGGGGAGGATGGGGACGGGGAGAATTGAAGGGATAGGAAGGGGAAACAAAGGAGGAGGCAACAATGCTTGGTAAGAAATGGACTCATTACCTTGTCTATGTAATTATAACCCCTCTATACAGTATTTTCAGAATACAAAAAGTAATATGAAGCTAATCAGATTAGTTTCATTTTAATCATAATTAAAATGACCTTGTTATTAAATAGAAAAATGTTTGTAATGTTCTGTTGTAATAAATGAAATATATATTAGTATCACAAAATTATTTCTATAAATTCCCATGTGTTAGTAATCAAAACAGCTTGGTACTGGCACAAGAACAGACCTCAGGACCAATGGAATAGGACTGAAGATCCAGAAAAAACCCACAGACCTATAGCCACCTAGTCTTTGACAAGGGATCTAAAGAAATAGAATGGAAGAAAGACAGACATTTCAATAAATGGTGCTGGCAAAATTGGTTAAACACTTGGAGAAAACTAAAACTAGATCCATATATATCACCCTGCACCATAATCAACTACAAATGGATCAAAGACCTTGAAATAAAAGCAGACTCCATGAAAACATTATAGGAAGGAACACGAGAGAAACTCTAGGGATTCTTGGCCCAGGCCAAAATTTTCTTAAGAGAGAACCAGAAGCACAGCAAATCTAAGAAAGGTTGGA
Organism: Dipodomys ordii; assembly: GCF_000151885.1. Lineage (NCBI taxonomy): Eukaryota > Metazoa > Chordata > Mammalia > Rodentia > Heteromyidae > Dipodomys > Dipodomys ordii. Next base: position 16,057,068 of record NW_012267262.1, read on the forward strand.
CAAATGGGATTGCATGAAGCTGCAGAGCTTCTGCATGGCAAAGGACATAGCTAGCAAGTTCAACAGAAAGCCTACGGACTGGGAGAAGATCTTCACTAACCATACAACAGACAAGGGTCTCATATCTAAAATATACTTAGAACTCAAAAAACTAAATCCCCCAACAACAAATCCTCAAAGAAACAACTGCCCGATTAACAAATGGGCTAAAGACTTATTAAAGAGAGACTTCTCTGAAGAAGAAATAAGAATGACCAATAGACACATGAAGAAATGCTCAATCTCTCTAGCCATAAAAGAAATGCAAACCAAGATAACACTGAGATTCCACCTTACCCCAGTTAGAATGGCTATAATCAAGAACTCTAATAACAAAAGATGCTGGAAGGGATGAGGACAGAAAGGAACCTTACTTCATCGTTGGTGGGAGTGTAAACTTGTTCAACTACTTTGGAAAGCAGTATGGGAGTTTCCTCAAAAGACTCCACATAGAGCCCCCTATGACCCAGCAATCCCACTTTTGGGCATTTACCCAAGCAATCACAAACAAGGTCATACCAAAGCTACCAGTAGTACACCATGTTTATCGCAGCATTATTTACCATAGCTAAGATATGGAACCAACCCAGATGCCCCTTAGTAGATGAATGGATCCAGAAAATGTGGTACATATATAAAATGGAATTCTATGCCTCCATCAGAAAAAAATAGAATTGCCTCTTTTATTAGGAAATGGAAAGACTTGGAAAAAAATCATATTAAATGAAGTAAACCAGGCCCAAAGAAACATAGGTCCCATGGTTTCCCTTGTTTTCATTGACTAGTACACGTCTAGGAAAAGCAGAGTTGGTCAAAGACAATGTACATACGACCATATGAGATAATGTTAAACAAAATGTACCCCAAGACAGGGACACAAGAGGTTATTTATTTTTTCCGTTTCTTGTTAGTGTTTTTAATATACTTACAATACATTATGTTATTCTTTTGTTTCTATTGTATGTTCTTCCCCCATGGTATAACCCCTGTTTTCACTGGATTTGATGCTGGTGTGCTGCACCTTGTATATATCTTTGTGTAATTTGGGGAGGGGAAGAGATATTGCAAAATACTTAAATGAGGATGCAGGCTGACCCATTGTGATGATGAGATGTATATGACATTATATTGAAAATGAACTTTACAATGTCAGTGGGGCTTGGGGGGGTGAGAGGAGTTGGGGAGGTGGGGAAGGAAGTGATGGTAGGGGGTAATAAAGAATTTTTTTCTATGAAATGAACTCATTACCCTACTCATGTAAATGTAACCCCTCTGTACAACATTTTACAATAAAAAATTAATAATAAAAATACCAAAAATAAATAAATAGATAAAAGCACTAATAAATAAATAGCCCTGCATAAGTGACTTTCACAAACAGTATTGGACATTTTTATTCTTTACAATTCATGCTTCAAAAACTTATTTTGAAAATTATAAAAATATGTTCAGAGTGTTGTAGATTTAAAATTTTATACTATTGTAAAAGATTCTGGTTTCAGAATTTATATAAAGTCAATTTTATTGCTTTTTACTTGGTAAATCTTCCTAGAATCATGAAAATAACCAAAGCTATCCATAAGACCCTTCTAAGAATGGGAACTCAGACTAGACTAGCTAAAATGTCTCTTCTTTTCTTAGCCTTTTAAGTGAAATCTGTTCCGCCTCTCATTTGTTAGTTATCTCCTGATAGACATGCAACAATGTTCATCTTTCAAAATATAAATAGTGGTGGTGACACAATTCTTCTAACTTTCACTTTCAAGTATCCAAACTATTTTTTTTCTTTTTCTCAAGGATTATATTCCTTTTTAAAGGATTTCAAACAATTATGGGTACCTCCATTCTTGTTTTCTTTCCTTTATAATAATGTTTTGACACCATTTCTACACATTGTCTCCTCTCCTAACCTCTTTTCTTATTTTATTTTATGGTCTGTCTTGTTTGCAATCCTTTGGGTCAACCTAGATTCTTCACACTTTCACAATTCTTGTAAACTCTATTAGAATATGCTTTTCATTTCATTTTCATTTGAGCCATGTATTGACTTGCCACGGCAGCAATTCTTATACATACAGCTTCAAAACTATGTCATGAAGGTGTTTTTAGTATTTACATGTAAGGTAATACAAAAGGACAAATAAAAATAAAAATCCAGAGGCCAAAAATCATAAAATATACCCATATGTTACTTTTACCTCATAGATTCACCCTCAATCCCCCAGTGAATTTTTGTACCTATAATTGGATGACATCAAAGCTGATCTTGTTCTGAAACTTTAAAGACTCAAGGATCATTGAGAAAAGAGATGTAAAATCAAACCAGTAAGTTTTTTTATTTGTTTGTTTTTGTTTTTTCTCATCCTTCCTGGGGCATTGAACTGAGGGCCGGAGCACTGTCCTGATCCTCTCTATGCTCAAGGCTAAAGCTGTACTACTGGAGCCACAGCACCACTTCTGGCTTTTTTTAATGTTTTTTTTATTGTAAAAATTGTGTGCAGAGGAGTTACCGTGACATGAGTAAGGAAATGCATTTTTTGAGTAGTTTTTAAGAAATAAGAATCTCAGAGACTTTCCTATTGGGCTGGCTTCAAACTGCAGTCCTTAGACCTCAGCCTCCTGAGTAGCTTGGATTACAGGTGTAAGCCAACGACATCATATATATGTACATATATGTATATATACATATATATATACACATATATGTAATTATATACACACTGTTTAGAATGTATGCATCTACAAATATTCAAACTAGTGTATTTTTAAATGCTGCTTAAAGGGTGTGTGTGTGTGTGTGTGTGTATGTATGTGTGAGTGTGTGTGAGAGAGAGAGAGAGGGAGAAAGAGAGAGACAGAGAGAGACAGAGACAGACAGACAGACAGACAGAGACCGAGACCGAGAACTGGAATTTGAATCAGGTCCTGGGGATTGTTTTATTTGCTCATATTTATGACTGGTGCTCTGCCCCTGAGCCACAGCTCCACTTCCTAAAATAGAGTTTGATATGGAGGAAAAACAGGAAGAGACAAAAAGAGAAAGTAATAGAAATGGCTCTGTGTTACTATCCATATCTTGCTTGATAACAATATTCAGTCAGCCTTTGCTTGTTTGATTTAGTATTTTTTTCTCTGGTCAAATCCACTAAGTAAGCATTAGTACTGTGCATAGTCCCTAAGTCAGCATAGTAGTATAATAACTGCCACCAGGAACAAAGTCTTAAACAAAGACCCTATGCCAGGACTCATTTTAGTCCTAATGTGTGGCTGTATGTAGAGTTTAAGTTCATTTTCAGTCTTTCACATTTTCTTTCTTATATTATATTCATTTGGACAGAGACTTAAAGGCTGACTTTTGTCCAGGCTGTGGGATTTTCCACATTGTAAATATTTTATTCTAGAGATAGAGTCAATAGAAAGTATAGGAGAAAACAGCACATTTCCTTAGGTATTTCCCAGCTTGCCAGCCCAAATCTTATTTCCTGTTAAGTAACTGTAACACTAGCAGTTTTATAGGCCTGTCTCCCTGGCTAAAAGTTGACTGTAAATTGCATACTGGAAAGGAAATCTTTCTCTGTACATTAGTGCTTCTTATTGTTTGTGAGTACACAGTGTGAAACACAAAACCTTTCTCATAAGGGGAGCTGCTAATCATAGCTTTCTCCCATCCTGTGTCTTGGTGGGAGGAGGTATGAAATCTTCTGCAGCAAGACATATTTTTGTTATCCACTTTTTCTTTCTTTTTTATTTTTTGCAGAGGACTCATTTGAATCACAGGCACCATGGCACATGGCAGTATGAAAGAATAAAATAGCCTTCAGGAATATCTTACCAGTAGGCACACTTTTAGAACCTTCTGCTCAAGAAACTTGCTCTTTCCAGTTTAGAACTAGATTATTGTGATGCCTCCTTCCATGCACAATCAAAGAAAAAATGAGCAGCTATTCCACATGGAACCAATAAACATGGGATAAATAAATAAATGTGTCGGTTCAATAAAGTCACTCCTTGAAAATAGCCAAGTAAGTCTCTCTTTTCACCATTGCAAAATTTGTGTACTCCAAGAACAGACTATATGCTCTAAAATGGCCTATTTCTCTTTAAGATTCCACTATCTTAATTTTGTAAGTGTCTTAAATAACCCAGAACTCCATACTAGTATTGAGGTTTATATATTTCAATATATTTGTTTTCAAATGAGTATAAAATGTACCAGTGGTTTCTTAATATCTAAGAAAGAATAAATGCTGCCACATTAACCATCGCAGAAGGTTTAACTTAAATTCACCTTAAAATATTCTGCTCTGGATCTTTCTTATACCAGTAAACAAAGAGAAATGGAAGCTGAACAAAACTGACCTTTGGTTTCCTACAATTTTGTCTAATGTTAAGCCCTATCCTTTTAAATTTCCACAGAATACCCTTCTTTGTTCTAAGAAGAGGTTTGATGAGAGCACTTCTTAAAAGCCTAGTATAATCCCAGATTGTACTGTAAGTCACTGACACTCACACCATCACTTTGAGTGTGGACACTTGCCACAGAAATTTGAGATGATAAATTGCATTCACAGTCTTTCCTCAGATGTTCCATTGGTGGTTTATTGAATGAAAAATAAAGTGGCTACAGTTGTATTTCATACATGCTGTGTAAGAAAATTTGCACAGTGCTTCTCATGGCAGCTAAAATGTGACAGTAACCTAGGAAAAAGTACATAAATTATCATCAACTGTAGGTTTATGAAATACTACAAATATGTGTGCATGGTGTTCATCTTAGATCACTGAAGAATACACTATCACAATAAGTAGTCCTATGTGCTGAAATAATTTCTCTGGTTTTTCCTTTCATTAAATAGGTAAATATTTAATGAACTACATGTATGTGCCAAGCACTGAGATGAGTAAGGGAAATATAAATAAGATTAAATTGATTTTTTCCATAAATATTCTGGAGAAAAACAAAAACATATAAAGAGGACAGGGGAGAAATGGAGCATTTTCAAATCTGAAACAGTTTAAAAGGAAATTAGAAAGAATCAAAATGATGTTTCTTTATTGGGATGGAAGTATGTCAGACAGCTTGCTACCTAACTTGAGACAGTCAGTTTATAATGGATAATTCAAAAGTATAGTCAAAGTCAAGACCTGGTTACGCTAGTGTATAATCCTAGCTACTCAGGAAGCTGAGATCTAGAGGTTCACAGTTTGAAGTCAGCAAATCCAGTGAATTGTTGTCTACATTTTTTTCTTGCAAAGATATTGCTTTATGACTTCAAAGTGTTCCCTTCCATGAATGCTGGAGAGAACGCAACTCATGGATCTATGCAGATCTGTGAGCACAATAGCACAGATGTTAAAGAGTTCAGGGTTAAAGGGAATTAATGATCAAAATTGTGATAACTTTATGAAATAGCTCTAAGTATTAGCCTGTTTCATAGATGAGATCTTCAAAGACAGGATTGCCACTCCAGCATCTGCCCCTACAGGCAGTGAGCATCAGATTTCCCTGAGGAACATCAATTTTAAATTCCTGCTTCAAATAATTCCCATGAAAATTCAACTTATCTTCTCAAGTGGGGCTGCTTACATTAAGCAAGAAAACCTTTCAAAAGACAATTTGGAGCTTTAAAAAATGTTAGTTACCTGTTCTGAGAATATAAAGGAGTTAAAAAGACCAAAAAAGAATATGGACACTGCATAAATTTTTGGTAAAATTGCCTGTCCCTACCTGAGTACCTGTGGCTCATGCTTGTAATCCTAACAACTCAGGAGGCTGAGATCTGAGGATCGCAGTTCAACGCCAGGCCAGGAAAGGGCTGGAAAGTCTGTGAGACTCTTATCTCAAAATTAACCATCAGAGAAATAGAAGTGGCCCTGTGGCCCAAGTGGTAGAGCGCTTGCCTTGAACTGAAAAGCTCATAGAACAGGACCCAGACCCAGAGCTCAAGACCCACCATAGCCTAAAAAAGAAAAAAACTAATAATAAAAAAGAATTACTTATCCTTGTTCAAATATAACAAGCAAGCAGTCAGTACTTCTAGATCCTTCTGACCCTTGGCATAATTAGTATCATAATGGAATTGTTTGTGTTATGGAAAATTGCTTTCTGCTTTGTATCAAGTGTAGCAGCTTTTCTTGGTCTCTACTCACTGGATACTAGAACATTCTTCCCCAGTTTTGATAATCAAAATTCTTTTTTTTTCAAAATTATCTTTAAGGGAGGGTGAACATAGATGGTGAACATGATCTAAGTACTTCATAGCCCAAAAAGAAAGTAGAATAATTAAAAACTTTTGAAATTGTTTTAAGAAGTTGGAGATAGGGCTGGTGTTTGGAAGGTATGAATTTGATCAGAATATATTGTATGCATGCATACAAAAGTCACAATGAAACTCTCCTTGAATAATCAATGGATGCTAAAATAATCTGAATTGGTGAGGGGCTTATAATTCATGCCTGTAATCCTAGGTACGCAGGAGGCTGAGAGGTGAAGATCACGGTTCAAAGTCAAGCAGAACAGTCCATGAGACTCTTAACTCTAATGAACCAGAAAACCGGAAGTGGCACTGTCACTCAAAGTGGTAGAGTGTTAATCTTGAGCAAAAAAGCTCAAGCCATTTCCCAGTCCCTGAGCCCCATAACCAACAAAATCAACAACAAAAAAATCTAAATTAAAATAATAAAATTTGAACATATAAAATTAGCATGCAATTGAAAGGAGAAACTAATATTTCATAAGTATTATAACACTAAAAAATTTTTAGTCTTTTGGGGAGAATTTTACTTATAATTGTTTCATGCTGGTAGACTTAAAAGGAAATGTAACTTTGACACAACTGCCTTCACTCAATCCCAGCTAATATGAGTTATAAGAATCTGAATTTATGAGGAATTATAATTTAAGCCATTGTTATAGAAGTTTTAGCCCTAGTTAGTTTTCTCATATTTTCTTTGCATTACTGTTTGTTCTTCCTCTGAATATGATAATTTCTTTGAGAGAAGTAATCTTTACTAGAGTTTTGTTGTATTTTACTTCATAATCTTATGCTAATATAATAATGCTGAACTTTTACTAAGTGAAGGTCGCAGTTATAAATTGCTTCAAAGCCTGTTTGAAACATTGTGCATATAAAGTCTCGTTTAACATTCAAACCATCCTTATGCTGTAGCTACCATTATTTAAAATGTATAAAAGATAAAGTTTAGATAATTTCAGTAATTTGTTAAAGTCAGCCAAAAAGTTCGATTTGGAATTTGAATTCTAGACTTCCCTGACTCCTAAATTCAGACAACTAAATGACTCTAGTCTTATTTCTTTAATACACACAGAAGTAGTGACACTTCCTTACAATTTAGAATTCTGAAAACCGACCTGACAGATAACACCCAGGAACTTGTTATAAATTCAGATTCTCAAGTCACATACTCTATCAGAAGATTCAAAATCTGCATCCCAGCAAATCTGTATCACATTAAAATTTGGTAGGTAGTGTTTTAGCGCACACTGGTAGGTTGTATTCTAAGTTTCTATCACATTCTTTCTCAGTAGGTCTAAATTTTGGTTGAGGAAAGATGTTGTTCTGTCATGATTACACAATACGTTCTGGACAAATTCACCCATTGCAGTAGAGTAAATCTTGGACCTCTATGGGCAATTATTGACACAAAAAACAGTCCAGTTGGTTAAAAGTGGATACATGAGTTTTTATATAATGTTTCTAGAGTGAAAAAGGTAGAAAATCAAATTATTCATGCAAGAAAGTCACACAGGGAATTGATGAAAGTGAACTATGCAACTCATGGGTGGAGATGGGAGGGAGGGAATGGGAGAGGATGAGCTAACATATGATTCTGTGCAAAAGGAAATATACTTATTACCTGACATATGTAAAGGTAACCCCACTGTATATCACCTCTAAAACAACAATGAAGTAAATTAGAAAAAAGTATGTCTTGGCATGTATTTCAGACTTTCTCCTCAGATACATCTGGATTAAGATAGTATGTATCTGTGTACCTGTGGCAGACCAACCAATCCTGTTGGATTGACATAGACTGATTTGAAGGATTTCATTAAAATTGAGAATTGATTAAACTTTTAAAATTAATTTTAATTAAAATACTTATCCCATCTGCAGTATTAATATTTTGTAGAACACATTAGAGACTCTCACAGTCTAAGCAAAATTAAGGTCTCAAACGAAAAAGAAAGAAATGAACAATTTTTAAGAACACTTAAGAACGTAATCAATACCTTTTGTACTGTATTTGCTAAACTGTAAATAGTAAGGGAGGAATTAGAGAAACTTTCAAATTTTCTTATTCAACTGGGAGTAATGCTAGCAATAATGTTTAATGAAGAAAAATAAAGAAACAAAAAAGTCAGTACAGGATGAAGAACACAGTTTTAGGTGAGTTGGGTCCCCTAGTTGTACAATTCATTAAAACAACTTTTAACAACTGCATATATCATGAGTATATTTCTCCTTTTGTAAAGGAGGAGCAAGCATCCTTTCTCTATTCTCCATTGTTCTTTTTCTGAAATTCATCTTAATATGTTTGAAGTTGAAAGGAGAATTGATGCTCCGAATTCAGAATTGCAGGCACTTTTCCTTCTGCATTTCCACAATTTTAATGTGGATAAGTTTATTTTAAAGGAACTACAGGATCTATGAAGAGAGATGTGGAAAAGAAAAGGAATTCTCTAATATTGACTTCAGTTCTGTTCTTATTAATTGTTCATTTTCATGAATGAGGAGACAGTAGGATTTGGTTTCTGTCTGATCAATCCCTAAATCAATATTGGCATGTGGTCCTTCTAGCAGAAAACTTAAATATAATTGTTGTTTCAGCTAATTTGGGAAAGGTTTCAAAGTGCCAAGGTATTCACCATACTGTCTAGCAAATTCTGGGCTCCAAATCTTGAAGGACTAGAACCAATTGTAAAATTTGAAGAAATTGTTTATTTTTTCACTGAATTGTAGAGAGAATTTTGTGTCCCTAAAAGAACTTACTCAAAAGTGTCATGTCTAATGTGCTCATACATCTTAAAATCTCCATGAAATCCCAAGAATCTTCGAACATGTCTACAGTGATATCAGCATGTAATTTCTTGTTATTTTAACATTTTTGTGACATATAAGGCATTCATTTATCTTGGCTTATAGTGGTTTTGTTTTTATTTTTATTTATTTATTTATTTTTATTTATTTATTTTTTGGGGCCTGATCTCTGGGCCTGGGCACTGTCCCTCAGCTCTTCAGCTCAAGGCTAGTGCTCTACATTTGAGCCACAGCTTTTTTCTTTTTGCTTATGTGGTGCTGAGGAATCGAACCCAGGGCCTCATGCATGCAAGGCAAGTGCTCTACCACTGAGCCACCTTCCCAGCCCAGTTTTGTTTTTAGATAGTAGGCATTGCAAAATAGACAATACAGTGACAAAACAGTCTCTGAAATCAAATGGTACTATTTTTGCAGCTATAACTTTTTTTAAAACTCTTTTTTTCCCTTTTTTAAGAAATATATCGTATTCTTGTTAGGTGATGTACAGAGGGGTTATAGTTATGTAAGTCAGGTAATGACTTGTAGCTAATTTTAATAATCAGCAAATTCAACTTTTTACAGAAATAAATGTAATTGTGAAGCTATAATCAAAGATCAGCAAGTCAAATGGTAGAACTTCACTTCTGTCACACTATGCTTCTGGGAGATTAAATGTGATCTAAATTTGTATTAAAATATATAGCTACTGAGTGGACAATTTTATTGGCCTGTTAGTTCAAAGGACCCTTTTAAAACTGTAATTGAAGGAACAGCACATATACAGAAACATATGTACTCAGTTTAGATTATCAACAAAAGTATCCTATAACTCTGGATGACAAAATTGGATTCTCAAGATAATGATTCTTAGTTGCTGCTTTCCTATATGAAAAATGAGAAAAATGTAAGACCAAGCCTGTCAAATGGTTGACAGTTTCAGTTCTTGATACAATGGCCAATCTATTTTCTGAAATATGTAACTGAAATTTACCTAAACTAAAAAGGAGAGATTAGTTACTAAACATTTATATATTGAGACATTTGGATATTTTTCTGAAAACTACAAGTTAGGTGTTTCTCCAGCTATGAGACAGCAAAGTAAAAGTTTTTAAACATAGGTACAAACCTTGAAATTTCTATTAAAATACATGTTCTACTTTCAAATTAAAGTGGGTTTAAATACTAATCTTATAAACTAACAAGTTTCAAGCTTTTAAGCAATGAACTCACTTTTATGATATTCAAACTAATTTCAGGTCTGAAATTATATATGACATAGTTTAAAGATTTTTTATTTTAAATTACAACAAGAAAAGATAGAAAAAAGTAGTTTTTTTAAATTTTCATAAACTATTCAGTTGTATCATACAATCTTCAAAGCAATCCTGAGATTGAAATATCAGGAAATTAAATATCTTAATTTATGCTTTCGTAAGTCCTGGGCACAATAAAAGAATTGAATTTTAATTTTAGTTTACATGGAGTAATAGTTCTACCCTTTTTGTTTTTTTGTCTGTCATGGGACTTGAACTCTGGACTTGGGCGCTATCCCTGTGCTTTTCAGCTATAGGCAAGCACTCTACTGCTTGAGGAACAGCACCACTTTCGGTTTTTTAATGGTTTATTGGAGATAAGAGTCTCATGGACTTTCCTGCCTGGGCTGGCTTTGAACCATGATCCTCAGATCTCAGCCTCCTGAGTAGCTAGGATGATAGGCGTGAGCCACCGGTGCCCAACTCCATTTTTTTTTTGCATGATTAAACTAAATTGACATCAAAAGAGCGAACTGCTCATCAAGAAATTTGGTAAAAACATCAAGTAAGGACATATGGTGAAGCATACAGAATAGTGTCGCACATGAAATGGCTACTCACACAAATTAAAAACATATATGTAGGGGCTGGGAAGGTGGCTCAGTGGTAGAGCGCTTGCCTTGCATGCCTGAGGCCCTGGGTTCAATTCCTCAGCACCACATAAGCAAAAAGAAAAAGCCGGAAGTGGCGCTGTGGCTCAAGTGGTAGAGCACTAGCCTTGAGCTGAAGGGCTGAGGGACAGTGCTCAGGCCCAGAGTTCAGGCCCCACAACTGGACCAAAAAAAAAACAAAAACATATATATATATATATATTATATATATATATATATATATTTCTTCTTTTGCTTTCTAAGGACATGTTTGTGTGAGTATGCATGTATATGTGTTTATAGTGTCCCTTTGTGTGTATGTGTGTGCGTATGTGTCTATGTTTACATGATTCCATGCATATCCCAGTAGTAGGGATTGAATTCAGGGCCTCATACATACTCTCACTCATGGCTAGTGCTCCATCGCTTTAGCCACACCTCCACCTATAGCTTTTGCTGGTTAATTGAAGATAAGTGTCTTGCAAATTATTCTGCCGGGGTAGTTTGAAAACTTCAGTCCTCATATTCCAACATCCACAGTATCTTGGATTTGGGTAGGAGCCGTCAGCACCTGGCTTCAAGGGCAAAGACATTTTTTGTTGTGTGTCACTAGGAAATGTACCATGCAAATCAAATGGCCACTGAAGATGACCAATAGCACTTAGTGTTGACAAATTCATTTCTCCTGCTAATTAATAAGTAATATTTTTCTATCTACTACTTTACTTGAAACAGTGAAAAGACATACATAATTCAAAGTAATTCATAGTTGTAGTTCTTGGCTAAAAAAAGAGTAAAAATGTGCAAAAACTAATAAGAGCTAGCAAAAAAGCACTACAAAGTATGAGAAACCTTGGAATATATGAGAAAAAGTTGCTATCTTCAGTACAGTTTAAAATATGCTATTTTTTTCTCATTACATGTCTGTCTGACTTTGAACTATTTTCTCTTTATAAAGACTGTGTAAGGCCTGGATAGATATCCCAGTGCAGTACAAAATGACTCTTTACAAACACAAACTTGCCTTTCTCACTACTAGAAGTCACTTTTCCACCATTTGCATACTTACAAGTTAAAAATATTGCTGGGTGCCAGTGGCTTTTGCCTGATATCCTAGCTACTCAGGAGGTTGACATCTGAGGATCACCGTTGGTAGCCAGACTTATAAGAAAGTCCATGAGACGCTTACCTCCAATTAATCAGCAAAAAAGAGAAGTGGAGTTATGGCTGAAATGATAGAGTGGTTTCCTTTAGTGAAAAAGCTAAGAGACAGTTCCTGAGTTCTCACTGCAGTACTGGCACAGATACAAACAAATGAATAAAGAATAAAATAAATAAGCATAGTGGTTTCTTATATTCTCTATTGTACTAATTGTTACATCACGCCAATTCCTTCATAAAAACAGTTAATAATAATTTTATCATGTTATCTTTTTATGAGATTTATTATTGTATCTTTTTGTAAAAATTATCCTTTTAACAAATGTGAGATAATCTTTCTTGTGTGTTGTTAAGAGAATGCAAAAGGACAAACTACTTGTCTAAATGTGCAGCAGAGAAGCAGTTACATACATCATCATGTAGACAGAACATCTTAAAGGTTATTATTGAGATGAAAGACATCCTTCTCTGTAAAACCCAGTAGTGATCTACACATAAAATTCAGCCAGGCTACATTTATACTAATGATCTGCACCTGTATATCAGAGAGAATCAGAGAGACGTGAATTGATCTATCTTATTCATCAGGTAGATTTGAAATGAAAAAATATACACAAAAGGTATATAAAAGCCCAAACTGGATCACTTTACTCATCTGTTATCTTCTGTGCATTTTCAAATGAAACAGAATAAGGATACTAAGTCATTCTGCCCACATGTTCATATTAATAAGATTGAGTTTGTTCAGGAAAACTCTTACTCACACTTTAAAATTCCTCATTAATTTGGGAAGTCACACAAATATTGTCTCATAGGATCTTCCCTCTCAGCCCTTCAGAGGCTGTAAAGGATGTTTTGTTTGTTTTGGTTTGTTTGTGATTTTCTTTCTTGGGAGTCTTTTAAGAGAGCAGCTCTGTATCAAAAGTCAGAAACAAATGACTTGGCAACTCTAGACAAAAATAACAAAAACAAAAAAATGTCTTCTTAGTACTCATCTATTTAATAACTGTTTCCAATACACCTGGCAGTAGTTTCATACATTTCTTCCCACACAAACAGTACCTGTTGTAGCAGAGACAATGACAACAAATTGGTTTACTTCTCTCTTCTGGAATCTGTGTGTCTGTCAAACCCTGAGTTATTACTTAAGAATTCAAGGTGCACCCACTCTACTGGAAGTTTTGTCTTACCCCTATATTGCAATACAAATTGCTAATTGGTGTCCATGATGGATTCTATTTGGTTTTTTCTCAATGGGTCCACAACTGATCTCCATGGTGATGATAATGGTGATGATACTGTAAGATGAAGAAACCCCTAAGGGATGAAACCTAGTGGGGCATCATCTAGAGACATGTCTTCTGAAGAGAGGAAGGTAGTGTAGAGGGTAACACCTTGATTATTCTCATGAGAGGATTGTTATGAAAACCAGAGCCTGATATATTCAGCTCTCTGCTTTCTGATTTATTATGATTCCACTTAAACCTATATACTCTTCCATGATGGAAAATCAGCTGTTGTCCTCACCAAAGGCTAAGCTAATAGAACCACCCACACTTAAACTTTGAAACCCCACAACTTTGCTAAAGACACATCTTGACTTCTAAATTTAGCCTAAATCAGATAATCTATTATACTTAAGCAAACACAAATGGACTAATAACGGGCCACTGAGAATTAAAACATTGTAACAAATACATCTAGAAGACAATGGAACAAGAAAAGTGTACAATATGGAGTAGAGGTGAAAATAACTGCAGTCTGTGTGAATGGGGCCCTTTACAGTGCAGCTCAAAGCTCGGAGTTGAACTACTTAGACAGTAATAATGAATGGGACCCACTTCGCATTGTCGTGCCTTGCTTCATTCTTTAAATCAATTAAGGTCAGGATTATAAATTTCCTTTTTCCCCCACATGTTAAATAGTTCAATTGATCTCAAAATGGAAATATTTCTTTCAGTCAGATAATAAGTTGAAATGACTCACATGTCTGACAAACTAGCAAACCAGATATGTAAAGAATCAAATCTTTTGCATCATTTTTCTCTTTCACTGGCAACATAAACTTCACAATTAATCATTAAGAGCTCAGATATATACCCAATAGGCCTATTTTCATCTTTAACACAAGGCAGTTTTATCAGTTCAATATGTTCCCTTTCACCCACAAAGACAATTTCTTTATGTATGGACCAGAAATAGTAGTAATAAATTTCTATTCATTGATCCCCACCTCCATTCAAAATTCTAGGCTAACTTGTTAAGTTAAAACATGCATCCACCTCTGCCTCTGTCTGTATGTCTGTCTGTCTCTCTCTCTCTCTCTCTCTCACTCTCTCTCTCCAGAAGGTGCATGTAGAAGTAGGTATAACAAAAACATTGTCTCTACAACACAGTCTTAGAAGTAGAAAAAAAAACTTCTTGTGTCTGAGGTCACGCTGGAGAAATTATCTGTAATAAAATGAGAAATGTCTATGAAGCTATAGCCGTCTGTTTAACATATGGTAGCTAATAAATGAAATGATGTTCAATAAAAGAATAAACTTGAGACGAAGACTCAGAATGCAGAAAAGATAAATAGTGAAGGATTAAGCAAAATCATCCCTATCAAGAGACCTTGTATCCCAAATCACAACCATGACCAGGGCTACAAAAGGAAAAGAGAGAATGCAAATTATTCAGTTGCCGTAAGACTTCCCTGATGAAGTTTGTAATTTATCAACAGTTACCCCATGTCAAGATTTTTATTAATTTAATTTATTTATGTATTTTTATTATATTTAGAGGGATGTTTCTAGACAGTGCCTAGAGTTTGGGCATTGTCACTGCTGTGCTCAAAGTTAGTATTCTATGACTTGAGCCACAGCTCCATTGTGTGTGTGTGTGTGTGTGTGTGTGTGTGTGTTGGTGTTTAACTGGACATTAGTCTCACCAACCTTCTTGCCCAGGCTGGGTTCAAATTTGAGCCTCAGATCTCATACCCTTGAGTAGCGAGGATTACAGATGTGAGTCATCAGCTTCTGGCTCATGTCAAGTTTTGTTAAAATTCCAGTATTGTTACAAGATCTGGATTTACCATTAGTTCTTTTACTGTACTCAGATGGAAAAAAAATTCCAAAAGTGCCATTTCCAAAAAAAAAATTTGTTGACAATTTTTTAATCCAAAAATTATCACCCAAACCTCTTCTTGTCATTAAAAAGCAACTGGTTCCTCCTAGTTGCATCTTAGTTAGTCTCCAGAATTGACAAAGGCAGTAATGATAGAAATAAAATTAATAAGATTACAACTGAAGAAACAGACCCCTTCTATTTCGCAACTGGCTATGCCTTACTACAATTAAAGTAAAATTCGTCATAAAAGGAACTATATTAAGCAAAAAGGTATATATGAGCTAATTAAGATTCATATCCTATTCACAAAAGTACATATATTTAACCAAAGTAAACACTGGAACAATATTGGCTTTTGTCCACTCTCAAACAAACAAAAAAACTGGTAATAAATTGAAAAAAATATATGCTACTTCTTAAATGTCAGTAGGAACCACATTTGAAAAAGAGTAGACATTTTCATTACAATGATTTAAACCTGCTTTTAATCAATACAAGCATGATTAATTTTCCTTTTCCTATTGGCTTCTTGGGCTGAGTGAATTCTTACAAAGGTATGAGGCAAAAGAATTCACTTTAGTGTGTGTTAAAAAGTCCTGAATTACCTAAAGCTAGGGTAATTAAAACAGATCCTAGAGGGAAAACATACACACTTGACATTAACATTATTCTTTCAGTGAAAGCAAATAAATGAGACCTTAGGCACTGATTCCACATATTTGTGAAAATTATTAAGAATGGTTCTGGTACTGTTTAACACCATGTGGCAAAAAAAAATGAAATGGGAAAATCACATACACACATAAAATTAGGAATGGAAAAATGATGTCTATAAATGAGTGAGATATACAACCTAATAAACCTAGAACGTAATAATACACATGTCAGGAATAAGCATATAGCTTTATTATGCTATGTTCAATTATATATAATTTATTTTTTAAGTGAAAATACCAAATCAAAGAAAAAGGACAAGCCAAATTGAAGGTCTTTGGGGGAGAAAAATAGCTTATGTTATTGACAGATTCAATTTTAGAAAAAGAAGAGTTCCAAAATGTGACCTAAGTTAGTTACCCATTTAGTAACCACTATCTATGTGGACTTAGTCAAAAACCTTGATTCTTAGTTGCCTTATATTTTATCTTTGAAAAATGGGTGATTATACAAGATCACTGACTGATGAAGAATCCCAAAATGATACAAACCAGAGCAGCTGCTGCCTGCACAGTAAGAGCTCAATTCTTGCCCCTTCCCTGTGTGGCTTCTTTGCTCCCCTTGGAATCACTGGCCTCCTTCAGATTATTCTTCAAAATAGACACAGAAACTCCATCCTTGTCTCCACTAATTGAATTCCACCAGGCAGAAGTCCATAAAAATCCCAGTTACAAAGTCATTTTACTTGCATTGACAGTACAAACAAAATAATGACAGAAACACATAACATTTAAAACACTGACTTAGGAGGAAAGAAAGTACAAAAATGTAGTCTGTATGTCTTGAAGATGACAGAATAATCTGGAAAAACAAAACTTGCCTGACAAAGAAATGGGAGCAGAGGACTACAAGTGAAGACAGAAGGAAAAAGATCAAAAGAATGAGGTGTAAGTTCAGGGCACTACATCTTTGGCATTATAACCTTATAGGAAAACTATCAGAAAGTCATCTTCAGTGATATCAATTGTCTCCATTCAATCCAGAGCCAATTTCGTTAATGCTGAAGACAGGGCAAGATGTCTGCCAGGGGCTGAACTACCATCTTCGTAGTAGCTTTTCTACGCCATCTATGATCTTTATCTGCCACACAGAAACCTTCCTATCACTCTGTTTGTGTCTTGCCTAAAATCTTATGGGACGCAAGGACTGCAATCAGTTTAGTTGCCTTAAATTCTTGGTAGCAACAGGAATGTGTTTTTGTGTTTGCTTTTCCTTGAAAAGTGTAAGACAAGTAGTAGAACAATTAACAGGGACCAAATTTCCTCATTTCCACTAAGGTTTCTTTCCCCAGATATATAGTGTAAATTTACATTTAATTGGCATTAGGTAGCTTTTGGGTCTTGTACCAAAGGATAAAAAGGGCTCTAAAAACAATTAATAATTTGTACCTCTAATACATAATACTAGCTTTAGAAAGTATTTTTAATATTTTCCCACAATGAATACATAAATGATACTAGTTCTATAACGTTTTAGAAATAAATGGGGTAGCCGGGCTCAGGTGGCTCACACCTTAATCCTAGCTACTCATGAGGCTGAGATCTGAGGATTGTGGTTCAAAGCCAGCCCAGGCAGGAAAAGTCCCTGAGACTCTTATTTCCAATAAACCACTCAAAAACCAGAAGTAGCATTGTGGCTCAAGTGGTGAAGCAGTATACTTGAGCTGAAGAGCTGAGGGACAGTGCTCTGGCCAAGAGTTCAAGCCCCATAACCAACAGGAAAAAAAAAAAAGATATGAGGTAATAGAAATTTTAGGTTGCCCTGGGTTAAATATTATAAAATACATTGAAACAACACATTGTGCAGTAAAACACATTATAGTTTAGAAATACAATTATTGTGTCAGTTAAAAATAAAATTCACCTAATTACCCTGTCTTCTTTGGCTCCAGACCATACTATAAATACATACGTATTATTCTTTGCAAAAAAATCAAAAACAAAACCTAGTCAAACCTTTGCATTCTCCAATTCATAATTCCCACATGTAACATCTTGAACCCTAGAAAAATCTCTAATTAATTTAGGTTTTTAGAAAACTTCACAGATGAAAGGAAAAAAATAGGGAGACATTGATGATAATAAACGATCCAATTTATTTGATGGTGATTGTTAAACACACACCCAGTCATTCACATTATAGCTCAGATCTACATCAACTAACACATTTCATAGCTTAAATGTGAATTGATGAGGGTAATTATCATAGCAAAAGACAACATTTTCTCAAATATTACAAATGTGCAAAGGATATAATAGACAAGTTACTTTAAACAACCATTTCATCATTACAGTTACAATTCTCATCAACTTGCCTATTTTTACAGATGTCTTCATATTTGTAAGTCTTCATCTACTAAAAGTTAAAAAAAAGGTAGGTAGGTATCTCAAACCCCTTTGGGGATCTATTATATGACAAATAAATGTTCTGACATGTTTATAAGCATATCAATTGAATGTGTGTTGGGGTCACTTCCTTAGTATAGCACTATTACATCTGGGTTTGCTTTAAATATTACCCACTGTGCTAAGTAAGGTATGTGATCAAATCCAGATTATAATTTCACAGGACAAGATACCGCTTTACTTTTTTTGTTCCTTTCATCTAATGTTTGTAGTTATTCTTGAAAACCCTAGAAATTGATCTTTCAAATTCATTCTCTCTATACTTTTATCAGTCATGTCAAAATATAATACCATATTTAATATCATACTTAATTTGGCCACTAACAAAATTCTTTTCCCATTTCTATGACTTTCAAACTGATGGGTTAACAGTATAAATTTTACTGTATGTCTTGTGTTTGACTGGATTTTTAATATATGTATTACATGCATGGTTCCATGGTCCATGGTGTTGAGAAATCTGCTACCTTGTTTTTCACCAACTCAAAGGTTTCCATCTTCTTTAGGGAGGGAGAAGCATGATTCTGTCACAACCCTTGTATAGCTACAAAGATCAAAACAGATCATTTTGATTCCAAAATGAGCACAGATGTGAAATTTGATGGAGGGCTACTTTCAAGTAAAAGACCTAGATTAGTGGTCAATATTTGAAGACATAAAAGTCATTATACTTGGGTTATAGACCCTGGGGAAGGAAATAAAGCCATTATTTTCAAAGACCTAGTACAAAAGCAACGGATATAATGTGTCATTTGTAATTAAAGTTAGGGCTTCCCATGCTGTCCAAGGACAAAAAGATGCATTACCCATTTCTTTGAAATAACTTAATTGCAGAGATCATATTTGGGATTAACTGAGTTTTGAGGACATTCTTTTAGAGAACAAAATGACAAGAATGAAATATTGCAGATGTGCAGATAGTAAAAACTTCCATGGAAACAAATTATCCATTGATAATGCAATTACCTGTTGCTTGCAGATCTCCAATCTGTTAATTACCTCCATTTATTTTGAATCATCTTTCAGCCACTGAGATTTGTTATGGTCCATTCAAGTCTCTTGCACAATTCAACATGTTTGTATGTATGTCTCTTTTCTTAACACAAAGGAAATAGCCTATCATTTCTTCAACACTTTGATTTATAGTGTGTTCCATTCAAGATAAACCATTTTGGATCAGTATTATTTCCCTCTAATATGAAAATACAGCCAATCCCAGATGCAAGTAGAATCACAGTGATCAAATATATTAAGTCAGTATTTCCGTTGTCTGTGGACTTCCATAACAGTTTATAGAATTTATAAGAACATAATCTATCTCACATCATGTTAGTATCTATGTTTCTTGTGGCCAACATTTATTTCCTGTTATTTCCTGATATCAGTGAGGTATCATTATATATTCATAACATGAGACTACAAAAGTGCACAGAAAATTCAAAGGACTGAGTTGATTTCTTTTTTCTTTTCTTTTTATTCTTTTACATTCTTTGCCATGATACTATAAGCTATTATTTTCACTATCCTCCTACGCAAATCCAAAAACTCACCATAGGAATCTTGAAAACATCTCTGCAGTAAACCTAATAGATCCATATAACTAGAATAAGAAGTCAGTGCCCCGCTACTAAATGGAAATTATATTGAAAAGAATATACTGTTCTCTGTAAACAAAGTCAGAGAATGCACATAAACCTATAGTGGTGATTTTCTTCTCCTCACAGCTATGTCTCTTCACTTGACACCATTTTTCAATGCTAATGTCCACATTTACAAATTCAGATCTTTAAAAGGGAAAGACTGATAGAACTTAACAAGCATGTTCAAAACCAGCCAATTAATCATGGTACTGTCAGCAAGTCTATCATATACAGGATTAATTGTGTTTAAATGTGTAACTAAATTCAACTGTTTAGAGAGGTCATGGAGTAATTACAGTTTGCTTGTTTTTTTTTAAAGCAGAGGGTAGAAAGAGGGAGGATAAGAACAAGTAAGGAGGTCCTTATGATCAAAGTATATTATATAGATGTATATATCTCTGACTATTACAATAACCTCCCTCATATTGTATAATTAATATGTGCTAATACAATATGCAGAACTATATTTGTGGAATATAAAAAATAAATGGTTAAATTCAAAGTATGCAAAACAATTAGACAGAGTACAAATCTCTCCTACAATTTTAGGATGGTCTGGCACTGACTTTTATCTTTTATTTGCTAATTCCTTCATTAGGGCTGCTACTGTCCTTCCCAGACACAACCTTTTCTTCTACATTTTCCAAGAGAGAAATCCATGTCCTCACCACTGAGAAGGGCTTCCCTGATTCACCACTTTCTGTGATGTTACAGCAATCAGTTCATCAACCATAACCATGAAAACAGCCAGAAGAGTAACAGCCTTTGTGATTTTATATTTTTAGTACTCAGGCTTGAACCCATGGCCCCCAGCATTGTCAAACAAGTGCTCTACCACTTGAGCCATGCCTCCAGATTGAAGTTTGTGGAGCTTAAGGAGATTTCTTGGAAGAACTGATGTTTAAACTCAGGAACTTGCAGCTGCTAAACAGGTACACTGCCACTTAAATAGCTCTTCCAGTCCATCTTGTGGTTTTCTTAAATAAAAAAAATTAATTGATATCAAATGGTCAGCATGGATCAATACCAAAACACAATATATATGACTTATAAGAGCCTATAAAACTCAAATTTCAAATATAGAACAAAAAGCTTTAAAGTCAATGGGTGGAAAGGTATTATCTAAAAAGAACAAGTGAAAACAGGGGTTATACTGTGGGAAGAACGTACCAAGGAAACAAAAAAAATCATATGGTACATTATAAATACATTAGAAAAAATAGCAAGAAAGGAAAAAAAACACTTGTGTCCCTGTCATGTACCTTTTACTGTATTTGATTCCAGTGCCCTGCATTTTGTATATGTATATACACTTTTCTGATTTGGGAAGGGGAAGGGAAATAACAAAATGCTTAAATAAGGATACAGGTTGACCCATTGTAACAATGAGATGTACAAAACACTATGTTGAAAACAAACAAACTTTACAACTTCTGTGGGGGGAGGTGGAGTGGGGGAAGTGGAGAGGGAAGGGATGGTAGGGGACAAACACAGGAAGAGGTAACAATGCTGGATAGGAAATGTACTCATTACCTTACTCATATAACTGTAATCCTTCAGTATAGTATTTTTACAATTAAAAAATGTAAAAAATAAAAAGAACAAGTATAAGACAACTGAGCTGGGTGACCTTAGGTAAGTTACCTTATTTGACTTGCTCTCAGTTTCAGGATCTGTAACACTGGGGCAGTAATATCAACTAACTCACAAGGTTATTGAAAACAAAGTGCTCAGAAAAAAGTCACAGTTCTGAAAAAAAAATTAAAACTTGCTTTTACTACCACTTAAATACCAGAACAAGGACATTTATTAAAAAAAAAAGATATATGGAAAGAACTATGGAAACAAAAGATGTGTTTTGTTGTTGTTGGATGAATTCAGAGGAGATTAAAATGTATGAATATTGGGAGACAGTAGGGAATATAATTAGGTTAAAAAAGTGGAAGAAGTATTTCAAGATATCAATAAAACATAATGGTGCATGTTACCCTTTGTAGGGATAAACTTGTGATTTTATAAAAAAAAAATTGTAACCCGGGCACTGGGTGGCTCATGCCTGTAATCCTAGCTACTCAGGAGGCTAAGATCTAAGGATCACAGTTGAAAGCCAGTCTGGTCAGGAAACTCCATGAGACTCTTTTTCTTTTTTAAAATTTTTTTTATTTTGAAAATACCATACAGAGGGATTACAATTACATGGACAAGGTAACGAGTACATTTCTTATCAAGCATTGTTGCCTCCTCCTTTGTTTCCCCTTCCCACCCCTTCCTATTTCCCCCCTCCCCTCCCCCGCCAAAGTTGTAAAGTTCATTTTCGACATAAGTCTTGTACATCGCCTTGTTGCAATGGGTCCACCTGTATCCCTATTTAAATAATTTGTTTTTTCCCTTCCTCTCCACAAATTATACCAACATCAAATACAGTGAAACCGGGTTATATAGTGGGAGAGGGACATACAAAGCAGCAAAGAAATATAAATATGTTAGAAACAATAGTAAGAAAGAAAAAATATTAGAGTCCTTATCTTGGGGTTCATTTCACCTAACATCATCTTATCTGACTGTTTCTGATTGTCTCAGACATATACTAGTTATTGTAAATAAGGGAAACAATGAGACCTGTTCCTTTGGGCCTGGCTTACTTAATGTAATTTTTCCAAGTCTTTCCATTTCCTAACAAATGGGGCAATGCCATTCTTTCTGATGGAGGCATAGAATTCTATCTCATATATATAAATATATATATATATATATATATCACATTTTCTTGATCCGTTCATCTACTGAGGGGCATCTAGGTTGGTTCCATACTAAAGCTACCAGCACAACTATGTTTATTGCACCATTATTTACCATAGCTAAGACATGGAACCAATCAGTGAGACTCTTATATCCAATAAACCACTACAAAACTGGAAATGGTTCTGTGGCTCAAGCGGTAGGGTGCTGGCCTTAAACTGAAGAGCACAGGGACAGGACCCAAGCCCAGAGTTCAAGGCCCACAACAGACAAAAAAAAAAAGTTGTTTTTGATAGTTGATATTCAAAGGACTATAGTTATATGAATCTGGTAATGAATCATTCTTTTTGAACCATGTCTCCCTTCCATCTCTCTCTCCTGGTTTTTCCCTCCCAAACTCATCCACAAGATCTTCAGTTCATTTTTCACCTAGTGTCTAGTGAGTACCACTGTTGTATTTGTTCATTCCTGGTCCATCTTTTATTTGTCCTCCCTTCTCCTCCCCAATACAAACTTACAAACAAGAAAGGCTCAAGAACTATGTGCAGATGATCATATAAAATAGGATTCTGTGAAATAAACTCCAAGAAAAGGAAAGGAGACAACTTGTGCTTTTGTGTAGGATAAAGACACCATGACAGAGGGTCTGAGGGTTCTATGTCATGTAGTCTGAAAATCATGAGGTTGGTGTGAGGTTAGGAGTTTGACTCCATCATACTTTTGTTGTGTGACTCATGGCAAGTCATTTTTTCTTTCTGTGCTTGAATTTCTCCAGTCCTTTTAAAGGTCAAACAGTAGAACATAGAAATATCCTGAAGATTTGTGAAATAAATGTGAGAATATTGTTTAGAAAGTTGTTACGTGGAAACATTTGAGAAAGCCATTCAAAGTCTCAGTGTGTAAGGATTTTTATATATAATGGGGACAAGTGAATATGAGAAGATTTTAATATGTATAAAGCAATATTTGTAAGCAAGAGTTGGCCATAGACACTAACAAAATTAAAGTACTGCATTCTGAATATACACATGTATGTTAGCATTCATAATAATATTGTCCTAGATGCTACTAATTCTAGTTTCTTAGCAAAGAAATCGATACCAAAAGTATTAGTAAATTTTCATTCATACATTTCACAAATTGAGACAGAAGTTTGTCTAATTCAACATTCCACGCTCTGCTTTTTTAATTTGTATTGTTTTAAAATAAATATTATGATGAGTGTTATTTATTTTCCCATTATAAATCTGTCCTTGGGTTCTATTTATGTGTTTAAACTGTTTACAAGAATAGGTAAAAATAATTAATGAGGAAATTAGTATAAATGAAATTCTTAAGCTAGAAATAAGTCCTCATGTATTATTTACTTCTGTCTCTGTTTAAACAAGAATGCTTTGAGTAAACATTAGGGAATGGTAAATTTGGTAGAAATTAGGGATATTTATTAATGTTTCTTGAATGTATTAACAGAAAAGCTCAAAGTAACAATGCAACCCACATGAAAATAATTAGTGTCTGTTACAACAAAAACATCTATCTAACTCCAGAGTTTTATCTAACTGTGCTATCTGGGCCTTCCATAGCTCACTCTAACAATTGAGATCTACAGCATATTATTCAAACTAACCCATTCCAGAAAGGCCTCAGGTGCATAGCTGTAACATAAAGGTACCCATTTTTACCTGACGAATGATGACACATTTACTATTATCTCAGGGGAGTTATTAGCACTAAGGAACCCATTGTCCATAATTTCTTTAATTTTCTTTCATGATTGTACGTCCAAATACTCTTTCCTTTTTAAGCGCATTGTTAACAAATGTCCAAAAATACCTCTACACTCTAAGTAAACACTATCTGTACTAGGGAAGTACAAATTAAGCTTGGTTCTTAGAAGCATGACCTGCCATTATAGGTAAAGATTATTTAAGGGACATACCATTTGTGGTCTTGACACGTAATTATTTCCCCTAGTATGTGTTATTGTCAATGCCTAATCAGTGGGGGAAAGGGAAATAAAATATTATTTTAGGTATTTCTAAAGTTTACCAAGGTATTGAAGAGAAATACAATCTTTGGATTAAAGATACTGTTCTCTTACCTTCAGCTACTAAAGAACAACAAAGACAACTAATCAATCACTTCTGATGTTTATTGTCAGAATTATTTGTACATTCATTTATTTGTTTTCTGGTAGAAATATTTCCCATAGAATTGATCATCTTAATAAATTTTAAACAATATAATACCATTTTTACTATAACATGCAGACTTGCAGAAATTATCTTAAATAACTGAAATTTGATGTATCTCCATTCCTTTTGTATGTCTCCATTGATCAAGCGTCTGTTTGGATTCCACTACATTTTGCTTTCATTATTAAAATTTTCCTCATGTATTTTGAAGCCAAATGTGATGCCTCTAGCTTGTTTTGGGACCCAGATTGTTGTGGTTATTTATGTCATCTATGATTAAATATAAATTCTATCATTTTGTATTTATTTATTTGAAGAATATCAGTAAGTATTTTGATTGGAAATGCATTAGATCTATAGATTTATTTATGTTGTATGGAAATTTAAGCCATAATTTTTTCAAGTCTTTGAATATAGAATGTATTCTATTTATTTGTGCTTTCTCCAATTCCCATTATCAGTGTTTTAGAGTTTTATTATTTCAAGACTTTTTGTTTGTTTGCTAAACTGACATCTAAGTATTTTTTACATTTGTTCAAAATCAGTTTTATTTCTGTATTTTCCATAGTTTTGTTAATGTATGTAAATGCAACTGATTTTTATATGTTAACTTTGTATCTTGAAAAATTATTGAATTCATTTTTAATTTTATACTTTTCTTAGCAGAGTCTTTGGGGTTTCTACATAAAAAGTGATGTCTTTTACAAGTGGACAATTTATTTTGTTCCTTCCAGTTTTCATGATTTTATATCTCGTATTTGCACAATACCTAGAACTTCATGTACTCTATTGAGTACACTCTATTGAGTGCAAGGGTGAGTATCTTGTCTTTTTTGTAATGAAAAGTTTGTATTAAAAAGTTTTAAGCTTTTTTGGATTCAGTATGATGTTAGCCATGACTTCATTCTATAACCTTTATTATTGTTCTACCACATCTCTATTTCCAGCTTTGTGATGGGTAATTGGACACAAGATCTCACTGACTTATCTACCCAGGCTAGCTTCAAACTGCAATTCTGAAGTCTCAGTCACTGGACTATAGGATTACAGGTGTGAGACATCAATCAGTATGTTCCTCTTTTGTCATGCCTTTGTCTATCTTTGGTATTGGTGTAAGGTGGTCTCTAAACATGAGTTTGAAAGTATATATATTTTTTGGAAAAGCTTAACTAGTATTTGTTATTTATATATTTAGTGAAATTTACAAAGGACATCATTAGTGGTTTTCTTTTGTTGTTGTTGTTGTTGTTGTTGTTTGGTTGGTTTTTTGGTGGTCATGGGGTTTAAACTCTGGACCTGAGCCCTGTCCCTGAACAATTCAGCTCAAGGCTAGTGCCTCTACCATTTTGCCCACAGCGCCACTTCTGGCTTTTTCTGCTTATGTGGTGCTGAGGAATCGACCCAGGGTCTCATGCATGCGAGGAAAGCACTCTACCACTGAGCCACCTTCTCAGCCCCGGAAATCATTAGTTATTTTATGTGGTGATTTGATTGTTTATTGATTAATTTCCTGAGACAAGTTCTCAATTTCTAGCTCACACTGCCTTAGTGCTCATAACTCCTTTTTTAGCCTCCTGAGTGTTAGGGAAAGAGACCTGTACTATGATATTCAAATTCTGGATTTTTTTTCTAATGTGAGAGTTTGTTTTTTTTTACTGATTCAGTCTGATTACTTATTGATTTATTCACTTTCTCTTTATAATTCAACCTTGGTGGGTTGTATTTGTTAAGGAACTTATCCATTTTTTCCAGGTTATCTGATTTGTCATCATCTTATTTATAATAGTTCTATATCTGTATGAGTACTGAATAGGTAGTGAGTATTCTGTCTAAGATGCTCAGCTCAATGATAAGATTTTGTAGGAGGTCATTTCACTGTGAAGTGCAACCTCAGATTCACCATTGAGCCAGTTATCACTCCAAGTATTTCACTCCAAGCAATTAATACACAGCAAAGTAAAACATGACTCTGGAATAAAATTGTCAGTTACAGTGTAACAGACTATTGTGACTTAACTTTCTACCTCCTGTCTCTATCTGCTTTTGCTAACATGTTCTGAATCCTAGAAAATACAATGGATTTATTTCCTGGTAACTAGCTAAAATTCAAGTTTCACGGAAGGAGCTTCCCATTGTACCCATTTTGATGTGCCAGTGTGTAAACTAATAATGGTGTTTATATAAATAAAGGTAAACTGGAAGCCAGCAGTTTAAGGAGGTCTTCTTTTCTTTTTTAAACAAAACCAGGTGTTTCACATTCGTGGAGCCCTTCATTAACGTGTCAGTGAATGTTCTATTGTCTTTATCTTTGTGATTCATGAAGTACATTTCATTTATGGCACAAAAAATAACGGGTACGTTTACTTTTAATGATGATTACTCATCAGCTCACAGTCACCAACTAGTCTCTTATGCTTTGAATTTGTCACTACTTACCTTAATAAATTCCATTTAATCACAGGAACTATGCCACCATCACCAGAGATGCACTAAATTTAATTGAATACAAGGGAAATCAGAACATTAAAAAAATTTTGAAAGCCTTGTATGGGTTTAAGAAGAAACATGAATAAAACAGTTATTCATCACTTAACATTAAATTCTAATTTCTTAAAGAATCTTCTAAAATCTATTTGTTTTCAATCTGAAAGGACATTTTTGTTTAGGCTTCAATATTTTACCAGTATGGACATAATAAACCGTTTTTGGATATTGACATTCTAAATTACAGACATAGAATACACAATTAAAAGCTTTTGAGTGCACTGAGAGAGGGTGACATTGAAGAGAGAGACACCCTTCCCACTGTACCTAGGGCAGGAAGAGTGCTGTCTGGGAGAACACATGCCCTGCTCGATGTCCGTTCCTGTCTTCTGGTTGGCCACCTGTTCAGATTGCCTGAACCCACAGGAAGCCACAGGCAAAAGGGCTCTGATTGTTTTGTCTTGTCAGTAGTGCTAAGAATTGAACCAAAGACTTCATACACACTAGGCACTGGATCTGTACTCTCAGTCCTTTTGCTTCTTGTTTGTTTTCCAGATAGGATCTTTAGTTAACTTTGCTTGCACTGGCTTCAAATCATGCTATTCTTACTTCCACCATCAAAGTAGCTGGAATTATAGGCATGTACCACCATATGTGGCTTGCAGCTTGGTTCTATAATTAACCATTTAGAAACCATTTTAATAATGATGGGACTGAACATTCAGGAGTTTAGAAATGAGCATAAACTTACAATTTTGAACTTACAATATTGAACTTACAATGGTCAAACTTAAAGTATCTAAGGAATAGAAAATGAGAGGTTTGCTCATATTTGATTTCCCTACTATAGGATTTAAAGTCCTTTATTTTTATTTTTTTTATTGGATGCAGTGCCTTTGAGGGGACACATATTTAAGGAAAGTCAATTAGAAAGTTTATCATGGAAGACTTCTTAAATTTAGAATTACACGAAAGTTTAGTTTCTTATAAAATTCTCTTACATGCCAGTGAATAAAGGAAAAAATACATTCAGAGCACTCACACTGAGAGCTCATAAGCATTATTTATCTTTTTCATATGACTATTTGTGTAAATACCAGGGTGAAATATTCTCTCGCTAGCTCTCTCACACTCTTTCTCACTCGCTCTCTAGCTCTCTCTCTCCCAAGAAGAAACTAAAATTCAAAGAATTGCATTAGCATACTTCTACATTGACAGACAGCACTAGGACCTCGGGGATTAGAGGTGATAATGTTATTATAAATAAGCTCAAATCTAAATCTGCAGTACATTTTTCCATGTTGCCTATTTCTAGCCTCGGGCCACTGGAACTCTGTGAACTGGAGTTTTGACAAATATCAAGTCTGTAGCTAGATTCAAGGAAAGAAAAATGTTTCTGAAGTTGGCAAAAAATTTTGGAAAACAAAATTAGGTCCAAGAAAAGATAAAATAAAAAAAAAATCATTAAAATAGACTGATACTTTTGATGAATGTAACTATTGTTGATAAGTCTTATCTGGGTAACATAGCTGGAAAATGATTGCATGAACACACTTTGTACAAAAATTCATATTCATGTTTTCTGCAACATTTGTTGTCAACTGTAAAATGTTTACCATTGTATTTAACCTCTGAGAAACAGAGTTAGCTTCTGAGAATTCAGAGGTTTAATTAATTAATTAATAAGGCACATCCCAGGCAAGATCTGAGAAAAGTGCTGCTTTATCTCAATCTAAATTTTTCAGAAGCAGAGAATTCATTGAATTCACCTTAAATTATTTTCTAA
Source organism: Dipodomys ordii (assembly GCF_000151885.1). NCBI lineage: Eukaryota > Metazoa > Chordata > Mammalia > Rodentia > Heteromyidae > Dipodomys > Dipodomys ordii. The sequence goes on from NW_012267262.1 coordinate 16,086,286, forward strand.
TAGTACAGTTGTCCTTTTCACCTATTCAATACTATTAGTAATATGCAGAACTATGCCACTATCATCACAATCCAGATCTAGAACAATTTTCCTCCTTCCAAAATTAACTCTTGTGTCCAACTGCAGTCAATTTCTACTCCCATACTAATCCTCCATCACTCACAGAACTGCCTTCTGTCTTTATATATTTATTTTCTGAGGAATTTCATCTGATTGACATACGAAATTACTTGTATGTCTGACAAATCTGTGTTTAAGATAGAATCATCTTGTAGCGTGTATTTTTATTGAATACTAATATTTTATCCATTAAAACATTTGGTTTTTCTATGTAATAATTGATTGTTATTTTGATGGTTTCTAGTTGGTGCTATTATGAATAACATTGCTATGAGATTCACAAACAAGAACTTTTTGTGAAATATTTTCTCATGTGTAGATTCCTGTGAGTAGAATTTTCAGACCATGTGGTAAATTTATTTTAAATTTTAAAGAAACTGTCAAACTATTTCTGCAATGTGGTTATATCATCGTACATTTCCATTTTTTATGGAAGGACTCTGGTTTGTTCAGGCTAAGAAGAAATTTTGTCACTGTGTTTTCTTAAAACCATTCTGTGTGTGTACATCATTATGATTTTCATATTTATCTCCTGATGATTAATGATGCTGAACATAACTTCCCATGAATACTGGTCACTTGGACTTTTATGTCTGGAGAAATATTTATTCACAGTTATTATGGACTAGATAGTTATGGCTCTCCATATTTAAATATTGAAATTGAAAGCCAGGCATGATGAGGTTAGATTCATAAGTGGGTCTTTGGCAGATGATTAGATCATGAAGGTGATGGTCTCAGCAGTACAATTGCTGATCATGTAGAAGAGACTACAGGAAGAACCATTATTCTGTTTCCACCACTTTAGGTAAGGATTCAGTAAGAAGCTGAAAGCTTGCAACTCAGCAGAGACCCCTTACCACAACCTAACCATGCTACCCATGTGATCGCAGACTTCTAGGCTTTAGTACTGTAAGAAAGAAATGTCTTTGTGTTATAGCTGCTTGAACTAGGACAAAAACTTTACCTATTTTGAATTACGATATTTTTCCTTGAGTATTGAGTAGAAAGAAGAATATAGGCATATGTAAGTATATATTTGAAACCCAACGCAAGTCATTCATCAATATAAGTGATATATAAATATGCTTTCCTAGCTATGATTCGTCTTGCATTTATTTTTTTTTTGGCAGAACTGTGGGCCTCACATTTGCTCACCTGGTACTCTCTTATTTGAGGCACACTTTCAGCCCAGCTCATCACTGGTGGATTTGGAGATGAATTTTTTCAGACTACTCTGCACAGCTTAGCTTGGAGCCGTAATCCTCCAGGCCTCAATCACTTAAGAAGAGTTTTATTTTCAATGTGCATGTAGTGTTAGTATATAAAATATGTTTTAATCTTATAGCCTTTCTGAATTTGTCTATTCATTTTTTTAGATTTGAAATTCATGTGAGTTTGTGCCTATGTTTACAAATGTATAACTTTAACTTATCTATTCAGAAGATCATGCTGTCTGGGATTTAAAATGGTTTTGCTTCTTCCTTCCCATCTGGATTGTTTTATTTCCCTCTTGTTCTAGTTGTGTTACCAGCAAATACTTAGTAGCAATTGCAAAAATAAGGCCCATTAACTAACTTGTTCTGATTTTGGAGGAAAAGCATTCAGTCTTTCACCATGCATTCACCAATTTTATATTTGCTTTCTGTATACCTCATACCCTGTTTTTCTTTTTTTTTTTTGCATTTTGTCTAAGCTTATTAAATACTCTATGGCTTTCCCTCTACATAACTCAGTTTTTCAGTGCAATTGTTGTAAAGATTAAAATGTGTTTCCAACATGCTAGAAATTACCAAGGAGATGTGAAAGAGGTCATGGGGAGAAATATTGAGTTTTAAGTACCTTAATGTCACCAAAATGTGTTTATTCATTCATCAAGTTACTGTGGAATCTCACCCATTCATCTCATTTTGATAAATGGAATAAACTACTTTTCCTTTGAGTGCACCTCTGTAAGACCATGAAATTAAAATCAAAAAGATGAGCAATTTCATAGCAGCTTGGTGTTTGATGTAAATATAATGATGTCTTCCTTCTTATCCTCAGAGGAAAAACTATCTGTCTTCATCCACATCTACTTCCCAAAGTAGAAATTATCTTCAGATACCTACCAAGCTCAACATGGACTCAAAGTTGCAAGAAAACCCCTTGAGAATTGTTAAGAGCCAACTCCATGGACATTGATTTCAAATATGAACCAAACTTCTTGTTTTCCACTGGCACATAAAGACAATCAAAACTACATGTTAATAGGTGGCAAAGTGATGTATCAGTATGTAAAAACACTGTGCAGTGTTTAAATAATCTTAAACATATCTAGCTCCTCATATATGAAAATATATTTTAAGAAATTTCTAAACCAAGAGCAAACCACAGAGTAATTGTAATCCTTACCAAAACTCCAAAGTTATTTTTTCACAGAGCTAACCCGAACATTCCTATCAAAGCACAAAAGACTGAATGACCAAAGCAAATTTGGGCAAAAAAAAGGAAATTCTGGGAATATAATAGCAAACATCAAATTATAACATAATAGCAGAAATCAAATTATAGCATAACAACAACAAGAACAACAAAGTGCAATACATGGAACAGAAGCTTTAGCAACAATAAACATTTTTATTTCTTTATTGAGACTAAGTACATAAATTTCACAGTATTGTGGCAACAGATAAACTTAGTTAATCTGAGTTAGCATATAAAGACACACAAACGTAACACCACAGATAATGTGTGTGTGTAATAGCACTGTTCTAGTACATCAAAAATACCAAAGCACAATTCTGACAATCTATCCAATCTTCATGTGAGCAAACCACCTGCTTCCTTACAGTCAGTATTCAACTGTTTTCTACAAGGTAATTTATATTGTTTTAAAGACAAGGAGTGGAGGGAGATGGGGCAAAGAAGGAAAGAAAAAGAAAAAAATAGCAGTATCATTAGCGACATCCATTTTGCTTCCCCAAACAAAATAAAGACCCAATCCTGAATCTGTCTAATCAATGAATCACCCTGCAAAGTTTGTCTCTTCCTGACATATACCCCTGGGTGATTCAGCAAAAGACAAAATTAGCAACTCAATTGATTATGAATTATTCAGGTAAATGGGTCATAAACCAAGATTTAAGAGTTGAAAAGGAGCCAGTGTTACAAATTGCCAAAAAGGTATGATCTGCCAGGGTCAGTGCCTTGCCGAAGCAAGCTCTCACTTCAAAGGACAAGCACCTGGAGACAGGAGCCATGAACCATGTCAGGAAAATAAATTTGAATCCTGAAAAAGATCAGCCTGTCTATAGATAAAAAACCTGCCCTCACATAGGGGGCAAGCCTTTGGAAGGGTCAAATTGAGGGCTGGCTCCATGGTTGGTGCGCCCAAAATGCAAGTGATAAATGATGTCCCAGCTTGGCTCATTCCAGCACTGGTGGGGCTGATTTAATACAGAGAGTTACATCACTTGTGAAATGAGACTTCGCCAGCAGCACTACATTAATAATCCTTTGTTTTTATGCAGCAGGATTGTATTATCTTTACTATGGGCTTAAAAATCTCCTTCAGGATTTCTGTTGCTTAAGTGTCTCTTGCTAACAGAAGCTTGGCTAAATTGCTTATAAGAACTGAGGAAAGTAGGTTGTAAATTGCAGATTCCCCAATTCCCAGAGCTACTCAAGAATCTTTTACAGTTGAGGGACGTTAATATCTCATCCAAACCTACTGCAGTCTTGAAAAAAAAATAATAATAAAACAGCCTCCTTCTTTCCCTACTACATTTGCTGCTCTATTATTTTATGTCAAATAAAAATACTTTCAACTTCTCGTTTTCTTTATGACCTTGGTGCTTTTACCTCTCTAGGCAGGATAATCTTTTTATCACTGTCAGCTTTGATTCTAACCTTTGATGACTTCTGGGCTTTTCTGGGACAGTAAATACTTGTGAATGACACGGGAGTCTTCATATTTTCATATTCCTGATCCTCTCCTGGAAAGCAGTTTCAGCTGTCTGCAGGTACCCAAGTATTCTAATGGGACTGCTAAGAAAACAGATAAGAAACAATCCGAGACTGTTTCGTTGGATCTGAGAAGTGTTACTGAAAATATAATGAGAAGCTGTTCTCTGAAGGAGCACCCACATGCAAAATAGCAGAAGGCATTCTTGACATCAAGTGTCTCCTGCTCTGTCTGGGAAGATTTATGTGTGTTTGTGTCCAGGTTGAACAATTAAACATGGAACTTAAACCACAGAGACCCAGGTGCTCCATACTGATGGAATTTACCAGAATAATGGTTCACTTCTGAACATCCCAGTGGAAGTAACAGCTAATTAAAAATACATAGCTGATGAGTAACTGGTAAGAAATAAAGAACTTTTAATGCTTTAAGAAAAATGCAGCCAAATTTCATCATCAATCTACTTAATCCCAACACCCTCTCCAGAGTCATTTGTGTTTGCATGCTCTCTTATTTGAACATTCACACTCATGTAAAGAAAATGTGTACCTGAAATTTTTTTTAATTTAAGGAAGGATTGAGAGGGATTGAAGAGAATTATGAAAGATGCGTGACTGATCAAGATGCATTTTATTTATAAACTTCTTTCTTGAACGCCTTTGTACAACTACTTAAAAGAGAAATATTAAATTAAAAAAAAGAAAAAGGGAATTTTTATTATATACAATTGTACATTAACCAAAGAGGTAAGCCCTTTGAACTATAGAAGAAAGCACCTAGTCCCTGATCTCAGTTTTAAGACGAAAATTCATCTAATCCGGGAGAAAGGCAAAGGAAGACAATGTATAAACTGAGGGAAAAGTATTTGTGACTCTGTCCAGAGTACCTAATTATATTGGAGTTACGTCTAGAGTGACAAGATCAGAGCTGTGGATGTAGAATTTAAAAGGCAAGTGTGTTTTAGTCAGAAAGAATACATTGTGAAAGGCCAAAGAGTAAATGTACTTTAAAATGAAATGTTTCAGTATTAATACATTACAGGATTCAAAGCAGAAAACAAGTGACTGCAAAGTAAGTCAGGGCTATAATTTAATGGAACTTACATTTTAAAATAAGAAACTGATGTTTCATCATCCTGAAAATGGCAAATCAGTTCGATTTCAATAGTAAAGAAGAAAGAAATATTCAAAACGGCATTCCTAGACTCTAGCTTTGGGAAAGTAGATGAATATTGTTGATATTGACTAAGATAAAGAATAGTAAAGAAGTTGGGCACTGATGGCTCATGGCTATAATCTTAGCTTCTCAGGAGGCTTAGAGATGAGGGAACATGGCTTAAAGACCACCCTGGACAGAAAAGTTCTCAAGACTCAATCTTGAAAATAACTAGCAAAAGAACATCAGGACTGGGTGCCGGTGGCTCATGCCTGTAATCCTACCTATTCAGGAGGCTTATATCTGAGGATCAAGGTTCAAAGCCAGCCAGGACAAAAAAAAAGTGGTGCTGTGGCTCAAGTGGTAGAGTGCTTGCCTTGAGCTGAATTGCTCAGGGACAGTGCCCGGGCCAGGAGTTCTAGCCCCATGACCAACAAAAAAAAAGAACATGTCTGGTCATGACCTTCAAGGAGTAGAGTGCCAGGCTAGAAAGCACAAGGCCTTGAGCTCAAATCTCATAATTGCCTCACCCAAAACAAGAATAATTAAGGAGGCTAAATAGGCATAATGGAGGCAGCCAGTTACTAAGTCCCAGGATCTGCTGCAAATCTGTGGAATATATCCACTAAAGCAACAATGAAAGAACAACAACAACCAAAGGACATGGCTGTTAAAATTACTTAATTTAGTAATCATTATAATAGCATACTTAAATATTATTACCATAATTTTTTTTCATAGATATGAAAGCTAAAGCTTAGGCAGTTTGTCTAAAAATACTGATGTTAAAAGAGCTGGGACAAAGATAATTCTTACTAGCTTCCATGTGTAATATCCTTTCTACTACCTAGAGACAACTATTTATTCAACAATAGTAATTGGTCATTAATCAGAATAAATTTTGATTAGATGCAAAGCAACTTAATGTCTCTTGGAATAAATATTTTGAAAACAGGCAATTTAATCTTCTGACAGTCTTTTCTTATTAAAATGCCTAACAAATAAAATGATGTCAAAACTACTTATCCCATAATTTCTGGAAATTCAGAAGAAATGTATTACCAGGCTTCTTTGCAATAGTCAGGAGTGTTAGCCTTAACATACTAACAACAACTGAATGATTTTAACAGCATAAACTCTCAACATAGTTCTGGAGATTTGAAATTGAAAGTAAGTGTTGGTTGAGCTGTATTTTGTTTTGTTTTCCTCATGAGAAGTCAAAGGAAAGAGTTATGATTTGCTTTTCCTTTATGGCCAGAGATGTCAAATATCTCTTCATGTATCTGTTAGCCATTTTCACTTATGAGAAGTCTAGAGAAGTCTATATTTATTTCATTAGCCCATTTATCAATTTGGTTGTTGTTTCTTTGAGGCTTTTTTTTTTCTGTCCTGGGACTTGAACTCTGGAACTGGGCTCTGTCCCTGAATTTCCCTTGTTTAAGGCTACCACATATGCCACAGTGGCATTTCTGGCTTTTTCCGAGTAGTTTACTGGATATAAGAATCTCATGGACTTTCCTTCTGGGACTGGTTATGAACCAAGATCCTCAGGTCTCAGCCTGAGGAGTAGCTTGGATTACAAATGTGGCCCACCCAGTTTGAAGGTTTATTTTTTTTTGAGCATTTTATTTTTTGAGTTCTAAGTATATTTTGGATGTTAGGCTCTTGTCTAATATGTAAGTTTTCTCTGGTTAAATCTTCTCCCATTCTGTGGTCTTTCTATTTGTTAGCTCTGTCTTTTGCTATGAAGAAACAGTTAGGTTTGATGCAATACTATTTATCTAGTCTTTCTTTGTTATGATCCTGGATCTTGGAAAGTTTTGCCTTGTACTTTGGAGCCCTAGTGATGCCCTTACCCCTTCCTATGATATGGATTCTGGTCTTATATTAAGGTCTGATCTTATATTGATCCATTTTGAATTGATTCTAGTGCAAGGTGATATATAAGAATCTGGATTCACTTTTCTGCATATCTATAAACAATTTTACCAGCGCTATTTGTAAAATGGATGTCTTTCTTCCAGCTTATATGTTTTGCTTTCTTTTCAAACATTATATGGCTATACTCTATGAGTTCATATCTGAGTCTTTTGTTCATTTTTATTGTTCCTCAAGCCTATTATACTGTCAGTAACAAGATGTTTTCATTAACTTTGAACTTTGGTATTGTTAGTCTTCCAACACCATTCTTCCTGCTAAGGACTGTTTTACTATTTGGGGTTTTTTGTTACTCCATATGAATTTCCATTTCACCCCAGTTAGAATGGTCAATATCAAGAAAATTAACAATAACAAATGCTGGTGTACATGAGGCCAAAAGGGAACTCTATTACACTGTTGGTGGGAATAACATCTGTTCATCCACTCCAGAAAGCAGTATGGAGATTTAAAAACAAACAAACAAAAAAAAAAACTAAACTAAACACAGAACTACCCTATGATCCATCAATTCCAGTACTAGGTATTTATCGAATGGAGCACAAACAAAGCCACACTAAAGCTACCAGCACAACCATGTTCATTACAGTATTGTTTATTATAGCCAAGATATAGAATTAGACCAAGTGCCTCTAAATGGTTTTATGGATCAAGATAATGTGGTATATATACACAATGGAATTCTACTCATCCGCCAGAAAGAATGATTTGAAAATGCAAAGACTTGGAAAAAAGTAAATTAAGAGAAGTAAGCCATACTCAGAGAAAAAAAGTAAATTAAGTGTGGTAAGTCATACCCAGAAAAAAACAAGTTGCATGGCTTCCCTCAATTATGGCAACTGGAATCGGCCTATAAATTTATAAGCAAAAAAAACTGGGTGGTATGTAAGTTGTTACAAATGAATTAACTGAAGTATACTAAACTCCATGAAGAGCACAAATGTTATGATTATTTTAAAAGACCAAGTCAAAACCCAACAAAATAAATACCAGGAAATGAGAACTTGCCAAGGGTAGGAGTGAGGCCACGGGGAGAGGGGTGGAAAAAAATAAGGGAAGGAGGGAGAATATAAACAAGAATTCATTGTATACTCCACAAAATTGAGAAATATAAAGAAAGGGGTTGGTCAAAAGGTTTGAAGATATTGAGGTGATGATACAGTTCAAGATTATGTATGTTTATGTATTATATACATAAACTGCTTTGTTAAATGGCCAAAAATTCAATACATAACTTAAAAATTAAGAAGGTGAAGAAAGGGGTTGTTTGGGATGGGTGAGTGAGAATGTTGGGGGGGGCATTGATCAAGATACACTGTATTCATAAACTGATTTGGTGAATGACAACTCATTTGTACAACTACTTAAATATAATAGAAATATTCAAAAATAAAAAGAAACAGTATCTCTCTGTTTGAATTAGAGATGACAGTTTTTTCTCTATGTATGAGAGTGCTATTTTATGCCTGCTTAGTTATGTGTATGTATTTCTCTCTGTCTCTCTCTCTTTCTGTATCTTTCTCTCTCTCTATAGCTCTGTCTAGAATTCCCCCTTTATAATAAAGACATAAACTATACTAGCTTAAAGCCCACACTAAGAGACTCTGTCTAAATTGACTACATGTAGTCAAGTTACACTCTGATTTATAGTAGTTAAGACTTCAACAAGGGCATCTGAGATGAGAATAAGGAAAATAACTTCCAGCCTACACTATCATACAAGGTAATTCTAGACAATGGAAGGCAGGTTACCATCTTGAGGTCATTCAAATCCTTTCTGGTATAAACTTACCACTTCCAGATATGTTGAGAAAATTGAACAGAGTGTCTGTGGAAGTCACAAGCTGCAGTTGCAAAACTACAAAGTAGAAAAGAACTGGAGTTCTTGAATCACACATAGAAGGACATCAGCTAGCTGGAAACATCTAATGGCCAATAAAACTTGAGTGAGAAATTAACTTATACTGTACATGAGTAATCCTACATGTTGATTTGTTCAGGATATAGCAATTGGCTTTATAGAACAAATGAAACAGTGTCATGAAGACAAGGCATCTACATACTCATACACACTTAGTTCTCAAAAACTGAGTTACCTTTCTGAAAGTTATACATACAACACACATGTTCCCTGATTATGGATGAAATGGGATAATTTACCTTGACTAATAAAACACATGAGGCCTAAATTTTCAAGCAATTCTCTGGTAAAACAGACAAGGAAGTTTCAAAATCTTTAGAAAAAGTAGGATCAATTGCATGTGTGGGCATTACAACATAAACTGGGAATTACCAAATTCTACTATTACAGGCCTCAAATTGAATTTTCTGCCATATCCCACTTTCAAGATAAACTCATATTAGAGATCAATGCTGATGCCAGTATTTTGGCATTGTTATAGAACTACCAAATTTTAAGTTATTGCAATACATGATAAAAAAAACTTTAAGAAAGATTTCAAAGTGCCCTCATACAGTTTCAGTAAAAATATTAAGATTGTTCAATATTTTAAATTTCCCTAAAATTAAATGAACCTAGAAAATACATGTTGGAAAAATATTTTACCAGATTTGTTGATTTTGTAGATAAATTTTAAAATTTGAATTTTAATGAATCAATTTTGGAATTAAATTGTCAGGTATCGCTAATGCCTTATAGGATATTAGCTCCAGGATATCTTATTTCCATTCAAAATTTGGCATTTAAATTCCCATATGTGTGTGAGCTTGTACTAAATTTAACAACCAAGGGCTTGGGTAGCACATTTAGTGAGATAACAATAGAAGTATATATGGTTGATGACTCATAGTTATCATTGATCACCTGTACTAGTGAAGATGGGAAACAAATTGTAGAAACTAGCTATAGAGTATTTATTCCAGAGATAAAATTGGAAAATTTTAGGAGAAATGCAGAAGAGAATGGTATGATTGCTTGGGGTGTTTTAACAACTGACTGCTGAAATTATCAGAATGACTTGGTTACTGCCATGTTCTTTACCAAAATGAATTTGTATGCTTGCCAATTTTTTAATTTTATTTTTATTTTATTGTAAGAATGATGTTAGAGGGGTTAGAGTCACATATGCAAGGTAATGAGTACATTTCTTGTTAAACATTATTATCCCCTCCCTTGTTTTCTTGAACTTTCTCTCCCCACCTCCCAACTGCCAATTATAACTTAAGAAACATTTCACTGGGTTCAATTACTGAGTTGTTCTGTTTTATACTATATATATGAATTAAAATTATAGTTGTGATCTAGTGTCTCACACCTGTATTTAGGAGGTTGAGATCTGAGGATTGTGTTTCAAAGATAGCCAGGCAGAAAAGTCTGTGAGTTTCTTATCTTAGATTAACCACCAAAAACTGGAAGTAAAGCTGTGACTCTAGTTTTAAAGCTCTAGCCCTGAGCAAAAATGTTTCAGGTTACAGCTCAGGCCCTGATTTAAAGTCTCAAGTACTGGTACAAAACAAAATGAAAGTTAACCTGACATAATTCTTGAAATAATCAGAAATTTTTCTTGATTTTTCTCTCATTTTGTAACACTTCTGCTTAATGAGAATATACAACTTTCTTTTCCCAAAGTTTATTTATTTATTTATTTGACCAGGAATTGTTCATTGAACATCTATTACATTCCTATCCCAGTGAATCATACTCTTGGAGTCAAACAAGCAAGTTCTCTTCTTTCATGTATCCAAGCTTATAAAAGACACAGATAATTAAACAACAATACTATTGCTGCTGTGAGTAGCTTCAGAGAGATGATTTATTTTGATTTCTTGAGATCTTTAATGTATCACTGCATTACTTTGTCAACCTTAATTTAGAATGACAGGCATCAGAGACCATCAGGAAACCTATATATAAAAGCCAAAGATTTATAAGTTCCCCACACTTGAGTGAAAATAGATTTTTCTTCTCATTTTATTAACTTTTCCATGGTGACTATGCTAGCAAACACATAAAACTATGGTCAAGAAAGTAATTCTTTAGATAACATTGTAAGAAAGCCTTATTCCCTAAATAAGACCTCAGAGAAACCTCTATATATTTTGGTACCTGTCACACACATGTAACTACAATTTGTACTAAATCTTTCCATTTTCTCTGAATAATTACTAGAATTACATATTGCCAAAATTTATTCAACTATAAAGGCATTTTTTGGTTATCCACTACTACAAGGACAGGAGAAAATAGATTAAAAAATCAAGGACAAAAAAATCACTATATTTTTCAACTATTCAATAATGGTATTTGATTTCCCATTCCTTGGTAGTATATAATGTTGTTCCAGTTCATATATTGTTCAATAATATGAGTGCAAAGTACATCATGACTTCACTTGATTCAAATCATCTTTGGGCTTTTAAAAGGCAAGAGACATGGGAACTAAAGTAGAAAATAAGGTTAAATCAATTTGTCCCTAAAAAGAATAACTACTTCAATAAACAATGGAGGATCTGTTAAAGATAGTGTTAGGGAAATACATTTATCATCACTGAAATAGGGGGAAACATCTCAGATTACATTATATGAAACATTGTCTCTCTGTGCGGCTATGCTTATTTCTAAAGTATGCCAATTAATGTATCATATTTGAAAGGAATAAAACAATTGTTTTATATAACATATAAAATAACAGGTATGTGTGTCAGTCATTATTTAATGGCAGGATTCCATAAGAGCTCCATGTAAGGTAAAAACATTTTACACAAATGAATGCTTCTAAAACTTATATGGGTTGAGACATGAACTCAGCTCAGTAAATCTGATTCTATGCAGTCATGGCCCACAACAGTGAGGATACTGATATTTCAATCATTTAAAATAATGAATGATTTTATAAGTTAAACTAATCATTATCTAGGAAAACAATGGAGTGTTCTTGTCCTTTAAATGTGAACCAGTTCTGATATAATTGCTGTCAATTAAGTCCTTTAAAAATACACAAATCCTTCAGTCCAAGAAAGTGTGTTCTATGGTCTTAAACCTCCATATTTTTATTTCAAGATGAAGCAAATTTAGCTAAAAAAATTATCCAATAATTGCTTTATTTCCAAATAAGAACAGCTTGAAAATATAGTACCAGGCATATCAGAACTATCATAAAACTATATGGTGACATATTGATGTCTCTTCATACATATCAGTGATGAAATATTATAAAGGCTTGTAGTTATGCTACATTAGGCATAAAACAAATCGCTGACCATTAATTTATCCATTCAGTCTTCTCTCAAATGAATGATGGCTCTACATTTGGGCATCTTTTACAACTCTTACATTAAGCTCTTCCAGGAAGAGAAAGCAATAAATTTAGACAAAATTCAAATGAGTTATTATTGTCCGTATGAAAGCATTGCTTATGAGTCTCAAGTCATAAACACCTTCTTTGGCCCAACTTTGAAGTTATCTTGCACCATAAGTCATAAACAGGTATACAAATTTGGTACAAAAAACAAGACCACACTAAAGCTACCAGCACAACTATGTTTATTGCAGCATTATTTACCATAGCTAAGATATGGAACCAACCCAGATGCCCCTCAGTAGATG